>NW_026728986.1:47500-70000 GCF_030272615.1 Cryptomeria japonica | reverse complement strand
TGCTTCGAAGTGTGCTCCAAGGTGCTGCGTGCACGTTGTCGGAGCCCGGTTTGCCCCGAGTGCGCACCTCGCGTGCACCTTCGTCGGGGTGGGCACCTTGGCTGGGTTTGCCCCGGCTGCGCTCCGAAGCGGGGTTATTGGAGCGCCGCCTCTTTTTTTGTCGGAGCGTTTGGTGGGGTTTCTCGCATTGGCTCTTCCGAGGCCCGGTTGCCACCCTGGCGCGCACGAAGTCGGAAGTAGGGTTAATTGCCCGGGTGCGCACCTTTGCCAGGGTGGGCACCTTACCTGGGCTGCGCACCAGGGCGGGCTCAAGATGGCACGCGCGTTCCGTTTTTTTCACTATCTTTCAAAACGGAAATTTTAAAATCTCCTTTTTTTTTTGCCTTTTCTGGAAATTAGTGAAGGCAGCGCATCAAAGGTGCGCACCTCGCTGCCCACCTTGGTGTGCTCTGAGGTGCGCACCCGGGAGCGCTACGAAGTGTGCTCCAAGGTGCGGCGTGCACGTTGTCGGAGCCCGGTTTGCCCCGGGTGCGCACCTCGCCTGCACCTTGGCCGGGGTGGGCACCTTGGCTGGGTTTGCCCAGGGTGCGCTCCGAAGCGGGGTTACTGGAGCGCCCCCTCTTTTTTTGTCAGAGCGTTTGGTGGGGTTTCTCGCATTGGCTCTTCCCAGGCCCGGTTGTTGGGTGCGCTCCCACCCTGGCGCGCGCGAAGTTGGAAGTTGGGTTAATTGCCCGGGCGCGCACCTTCGCCAGGGTGGGCACCTTGGTGCGCACACCTTGGCTGGGCTGCGCACCAGGGCGGGCTCAAGATGGCACCAGCATTCCCTTTTTCTCACTATCTTTCAAAACGGAAATTTTAAAATCTCGTTTTTTTTTTGCCTTTTATGGAAATTAGTGAAGGCATCGCATCAAAGGTGCGCACCTCGCTGCCCACCTTGGTGTGCTCCGAGGTGCCCACCACGGTGCGCAACGCCGGTGCGAACCCGGGAGCGCCCCGATGTGTGCTCCAAGGTGCGGCGTGCACGAAGTCGGACCCCGGTTTGCCCCGGGTGCGCACCTCGCGTGCACCTTGGTGCGCACACCTTGGCTGGGTTGCGCGGCCTGGTGGGCACCATGGTGCGCACCAAGGAGCGCTCCGAAGTGTGCTCCAAGGTGCGGCGTGCACGAAGTCGGAGCCCGGTTTGCCCCGGGTACGCACCTTCGCCGGGGTGGGCACCTCGGCTGGGTTGCGCGCCCTGGTGCGCACCAAGGAGCGCTCTGAAGTGTGCTCCAAGGTGCGGCGTGCACGAAGTCGGAGCCCGGTTTGCCCCGGGTGCGCACCTCGCGTGCACCTTCGGCGGGGTTGCGCGCCCTGGTGGGCACCATGGTGCGCACCAAGGAGCGCTCCGAAGTGTGCTCCAAGGTGCGGCGTGCACGAAGTCGGAGCCCGGTTTGCCCCGGGTGCGCACCTCGCGTGCACCTTCGGCGGGGTTGCGCGCCCTGGTGGGCACCATGGTGCGCACCAAGGAGCGCTCCGAAGTGTGCTCCAAGGTGCGGCGTGCACGAAGTCGGAGCCCGGTTTGCCCCGGGTGCGCACCTCGCGTGCACCTTCGCCGCGGTGGGCACCATGGCGTGCACGAAGTCGGAGCCCGGTTTGCCCCGGGTGCGCACCTCGCGTGCACCTTCGCCGGGGTGGGCACCTCGGCTGGGTTGCGCGCCCTGGTGCGCACCAAGGAGCGCTCCGAAGTGTGCTCCAAGGTGCGGCGTGCACGAAGTCGGAGCCCGGTTTGCCCCGGGTGCGCACCTCGCGTGCACCTTCGCCAGGGTGGGCACCTCGGTGCGCACACCTTCTCAATGTTTTCTTGCCTTTTCTGGAAATTGGTGAAGGCAGCGCATCAAAGGTGCGCACCTCGGTGTGCTCCGAGGTGCGAACCCGAGAGCGCTCCGAGGTGCCCACGAAGTCGAAAGTCGGGTTAATTGCATTGTTTTCCCCGGGTGCGCTCCGAGGTGCGCAACATCGGCGCGCACCAAGGAGGGCTCCGAAGTGTGCTCCAAGGTGCGCACGATGGCGTGCACCTCTGGTGCGCACGATTCGGAGCTCGGTTTGACCGGGGTGCGCACACCTTGGCTGGGTTGCGCACCTTTTGTGCGCTCCAAGGTGCGCACGAAGTCGGAGCTCGGTTTGCCCCGGGTGCGCACCTTCGCCAGGGTGCGCACCTTGATGCGCACGCCTTGGCTGGGCTGCGCACCTTGGTGGGCGCCATGGTGCGCACCTTTCGTGCGCTCCAAGGTGCGCACGAAGTCGGAGCTCGGTTTGCCCCGGGTGCGCACCTTGGTGGGCGCCATGGTGCACTCCGAGGTGCCCAAGATTGGTGCGCACCAAGGAGCGCTCCGAAGTGCGCTCCAAGGTGCGCGCGAAGTCGAAAGTTGGGTTAATTGTCCGGTTTGCCTCGGGTGCGCACCTTGCGTGCACCTTCGCCAGGGTGGGCGCCTTGGTGCGCACACCTTGGCTGGGCTGCGCACACCTTGGCACCCGCGTTTCCTTCATTTTAAATTTTTTTTTTTTACAATCTCTCAAGTGGGAAATTCTATAATCTCAACTTTTTTTGCCTTTTCAGGAAACTTTTGAATGGAGCGCATCATTGGTGCGCTCCGAAGTGTGCTCCAAAGCTCTCTCCAGCTGCGTGCACCTGCCCCGGCCGCGCACCCGGCCCCGCCCAGCTTCGCTCACCTGTCCCGGGCGTCTGGTGCGGAACCTTAGAGTAAGAAACATCACCGTGCACCTTGGCCAACGTGCGCGACTCGACCGAGCGCGCACTGGCCGAGGTGCACACCGATTTCACCTGGGTGCGCGCGCAGCACCTCGGGCGCACCGGGGTGCGCGCACAACGCCCGGGTTGCACCGTGGCCTGTGTGCTCGGGGCGCCTCGGGTGCGCGCTCGGTGTCGCCCCCGCGTGCGCGGTAGTGCGGGCAGCGCACCCCGGCCCGGCCCGGCCCCGACGAGAACGCAAACGGGCAAAAGGTTTATTCAAATAGCATTGCGATGCCCGGCGAAAAACTAAAAAAGGGTGCAACACCGGGACTTCCCGGGAGGTCACCCATCCCAGTACTACTCCGGCCCAAGCGCGCTTAACTGCGGAGTTCTGATGGGATCCGGTGCACTAACGCTGGTATGATCGCACCCGTTATGAGCTTGTCGCAGTGTGTACTTAGCAAACCGCGACCCACGTGCGAATCCACCCCGGCCACCCACCCCCGTCGAGGTGCACACCCTCCCTCGCGAAGTGCGCCCCGTTCGCCAAGTGTGAGCCCTGCCCGGGTGCGCGCACCTTGCTAGGGCGTCGGGTGTGCACCCGGCCCGGCCTACGTGCGTGCACCTGTAGGGGGCGTCGTGTGCGTGCAGTGTCCCGTCTGCAACGCGGTGCCCACACACCACCTCGGGCGCAACGACCTGCGCTCACATGTGGGCCGAGTGCACCTTGGTGCATGTTCGGGGCGCCTCGGGTGCACGCTCGATCTTGCCCCGGTGCACCAAGGCGCTCGGTTTGCCCCGGGTGCGCACTTGGTGCAAGGTGGGCACCCAAAATAGGGATCAAGCACCAAAACACAAGTTTCGGGATGCAAAATGGGACCCAAGGACCACAAATGCGTTCCAAGACCCATGATGGGTCCACGAGAACAAAAATGTGTTCCGAGACTTAATAAACAAATATTGGGTTTTAGGAGAAGAAACATGCTCTGATGCCCAAAACGAGAATCGACCCCGAAAAGGCCACAGGCCAAAAGTGGGATGCGAGACAAAAAAAAATGGGACCCGAGGACCAAAATTGGGTTCCCAGGTCGAAGACAGGGCAACCGGACAAGAAACGACCTCTAAGGCTCGAAATGAGTCCCGACGACTAAAACTTGACAAGAAGCACCCATCAGGCACCCAACTCGACACCCATGGGATGCCGACCCACCCGGGCTTCCACCTAGCACACCTTGGCACCCACCCACCCTCGCACCCAACCTCGCACCCAACTTAGCACCTTTGAACCCACATTGGCACTCACCCTGACCCTGGCACCTTGGAACCCACATTGGCACTCACCTTGACCCTGGCACCCACCTTTGCACTCACCTTGGGACCCACCCTGGCTCCCACCTCGGCACCCACCCAGACACCCACCTTGGTTCCTTGGCACCCACCTTGGATCCTTGGCACCCACCCCGACACCCACCTTGGCACGCAACTTGGCTACTTGCCACCCACCTTGGCTCCTTGACGCCCACCCCGACAACCACCCCGTGACCTACCCTGGCTAGGGTTGGTGCACACCCACCCTGGTGCCCACCTTGGCACCCACCCTATGACCCACCTTGGCACGCACCTTAGTACCCACCCCGTTACCCACCCTAGGACCCACCCCGTGACCCACCTTGGCCAGGGTGGGTGCCTTGGTGCGCACAACTTGCCTGGGCTGCACACCAGGGCGGGCTCAAGATGGCACCCGCGTTCCGTTTTTTTCACTATCTTTCAAAACGGAAATTTTAAAATCTCATTTTTTTCTTTTTTTTGCCTTTTCTGGAAATTAGTGAAGGCAGCGCATCAAAGGTGCGCAATGCTGGTGCGAACCCGGGAGCGCTCCGATGTGTGCTCCAAGGTGCGGCGTGCACGAAGTCCGAGCCCGGTTTGCCCCGGGTGCGCACCTCGCGTGCACCTTCGCCGGGGTGAGCACCTTGGCTGGGTTGCGCGCCCTGGTGCGTACCAAGGAGCGCTCTGAAGTGTGCTCCAAGGTGCGGCGTGCACGAAGTCGGAGCCCGGTTTGCCCCGGGTGTGCACCTCGGGTGCGCACCTCGCGTGCACCTTCGCTGCGGTGGGCACCTTGGCTGGGTTGCGCGCCTTGGTGGGCACCATGCAGTGCACGAAGTCGGAGCCCGGTTTGCCCCGGGCGCGCACCTCCGCCAGGGTGGGCACCTTGGTGCGCACAACTTGCCTGGGCTGCGCATCAGGAAGGGCTCAAGATGGCACCCGCGTTCCGTTTTTTTCACTATCTTTCAGAACGGAAATTTTAAAATATCGTTTTTTTTTGCCTTTTCTGGAAATTAGTGAAGGCAGCGCATCAAAGGTGCGCAACGCTGGTGCGAACCTGGGAGCGCTCCGATGTGTGCTCCAAGGTGCGGCGTGCACGAAGTCGGAGCCCGGTTTGCCTCGGGTGCGCCCTGGTGGGCACCATGGTGCGCACCAAGGAGCGCTCCGAAGTGTGCTCCAAGGTGCGGCCTGCACGAAGTCGGAGCCCGGTTTGCCCCGGGTGTGCACCTCGGGTGGGCACCTTGGTGCGCATGCCTTGCCTGGGCTGCGCACCAGGGCGGGCTCAAGATGGCACCCGCGTTCCTTTTTTTTCACTATCTTTCAAAACGGAAATTTTAAAATCTCATTTTTTTTTGCCTTTTTCTGGAAATTAGTGAAGGCAGCGCATCAAAGGTGCGCACCTCGCTGCCCACCACGGTGCGCAACGCCGGTGGGCACCCGGGAGTGCTTCGAAGTGTGCTCCAAGGTGCTGCGTGCACGTTGTCGGAGCCCGGTTTGCCCCGGGTGCGCACCTCGCGTGCACCTTCGTCGGGGTGGGCACCTTGGCTTGGTTTGCCCCGGCTGCGCTCCGAAGCGGGGTTATTGGAGCGCCGCCTCTTTTTTTGTCGGAGCGTTTGGTGGGGTTTCTCGCATTGGCTCTTCCGAGGCCCGGTTGCCACCCTGGCGCGCACGAAGTCGGAAGTAGGGTTAATTGCCCGGGTGCGCACCTTTGCCAGGGTGGCACCTTACCTGGGCTGCGCACCAGGGCGGGCTCAAGATGGCACGCGCGTTCCGTTTTTTTCACTATCTTTCAAAACGGAAATTTTAAAATCTCCTTTTTTTTTTGCCTTTTCTGGAAATTAGTGAAGGCAGCGCATCAAAGGTGCGCACCTCGCTGCCCACCTTGGTGTGCTCTGAGGTGCGCACCCGGGAGCGCTACGAAGTGTGCTCCAAGGTGCGGCGTGCACGTTGTCGGAGCCCGGTTTGCCCCGGGTGCGCACCTCGCCTGCACCTTGGCCGGGGTGGGCACCTTGGCTGGGTTTGCCCAGGGTGCGCTCCGAAGCGGGGTTACTGGAGCGCCCCCTCTTTTTTTGTCAGAGAGTTTGGTGGGGTTTCTCGCATTGGCTCTTCCCAGGCCCGGTTGTTGGGTGCGCTCCCACCCTGGCGCGCGCGAAGTTGGAAGTTGGGTTAATTGCCCGGGCGCGCACCTTCGCCAGGGTGGGCACCTTGGTGCGCAAACCTTGGCTGGGCTGCGCACCAGGGCGGGCTCAAGATGGCACCAGCATTCCCTTTTTCTCACTATCTTTCAAAACGGAAATTTTAAAATCTCGTTTTTTTTTTGCCTTTTATGGAAATTAGTGAAGGCATCGCATCAAAGGTGCGCACCTCGCTGCCCACCTTGGTGTGCTCCGAGGTGCCCACCACGGTGCGCAACGCCGGTGCGAACCCGGGAGCGCCCCGATGTGTGCTCCAAGGTGCGGCGTGCACGAAGTCGGACCCCGGTTTGCCCCGGGTGCGCACCTCGCGTGCACCTTGGTGCGCACACCTTGGCTGGGTTGCGCGGCCTGGTGGGCACCATGGTGCGCACCAAGGAGCGCTCCGAAGTGTGCTCCAAGGTGCGGCGTGCACGAAGTCGGAGCCCGGTTTGCCCCGGGTGCGCACCTTCGCCGCGGTGGGCACCATGGCGTGCACGAAGTCGGAGCCCGGTTTGCCCCGGGTGCGCACCTCGCGTGCACCTTCGCCGGGGTGGGCACCTCGGCTGGGTTGCGCGCCCTGGTGCGCACCAAGGAGCGCTCTGAAGTGTGCTCCAAGGTGCGGCGTGCACGAAGTCGGAGCCCGGTTTGCCCCGGGTGTGCACCTCGGGTGCGCACCTCGCGTGCACCTTCGCTGCGGTGGGCACCTTGGCTGGGTTGCGCGCCTTGGTGGGCACCATGCAGTGCACGAAGTCGGAGCCCGGATTGCCCCGGGCGCGCACCTCCGCCAGGGTGGGCACCTTGGTGCGCACAACTTGCCTGGGCTGCGCACCAGGAAGGGCTCAAGATGGCACCCGCGTTCCGTTTTTTTCACTATCTTTCAGAACGGAAATTTTAAAATCTCGTTTTTTTTTGCCTTTTCTTGAAATTAGTGAAGGCAGCGCATCAAAGGTGCGCAACGCTGGTGCGAACCTGGGAGCGCTCCGATGTGTGCTCCAAGGTGCGGCGTGCACGAAGTCGGACCCCGGTTTGCCCCGGGTGCGCACCTCGCGTGCACCTTGGTGCGCACACCTTGGCTGGGTTGCGCGCCCTGGTGGGCACCATGGTGCGCACCAAGGAGCGCTCCGAAGTGTGCTCCAAGGTGCGGCGTGCACGAAGTCGGAGCCCGGTTTGCCCCGGGTGCGCACCTCGCGTGCACCTTCGCCGCGGTGGGCACCATGGCGTGCACGAAGTCGGAGCCCGGTTTGCCCCGGGTGCGCACCTCGCGTGCACCTTCGCCGGGGTGGGCACCTTGGTGTGCAGACCTTGGCTGGGTTGCGCGCCCTGGTGGGCACCATGGTGCGCACCAAGGAGCGCTCCGAAGTGTGCTCCAAGGTGCGGCCTGCACGAAGTCGGAGCCCGGTTTGCCCCGGGTGTGCACCTCGGGTGGGCACCTTGGTGCGCATGCCTTGCCTGGGCTGCGCACCAGGGCGGGCTCAAGATGGCACCCGCGTTCCTTTTTTTTCACTATCTTTCAAAACGGAAATTTTAAAATCTCATTTTTTTTTGCCTTTTTCTGGAAATTAGTGAAGGCAGCGCATCAAAGGTGCGCACCTCGCTGCCCACCACGGTGCGCAACGCCGGTGGGCACCCGGGAGTGCTTCGAAGTGTGCTCCAAGGTGCTGCGTGCACGTTGTCGGAGCCCGGTTTGCCCCGGGTGCGCACCTCGCGTGCACCTTCGTCGGGGTGGGCACCTTGGCTGGGTTTGCCCCGGCTGCGCTCCGAAGCGGGGTTATTGGAGCGCCGCCTCTTTTTTTGTCGGAGCGTTTGGTGGGGTTTCTCGCATTGGCTCTTCCGAGGCCCGGTTGCCACCCTGGCGCGCACGAAGTCGGAAGTAGGGTTAATTGCCCGGGTGCGCACCTTTGCCAGGGTGGGCACCTTACCTGGGCTGCGCACCAGGGCGGGCTCAAGATGGCACGCGCGTTCCGTTTTTTTCACTATCTTTCAAAACGGAAATTTTAAAATCTCCTTTTTTTTTTGCCTTTTCTGGAAATTAGTGAAGGCAGCGCATCAAAGGTGCGCACCTCGCTGCCCACCTTGGTGTGCTCTGAGGTGCGCACCCGGGAGCGCTACGAAGTGTGCTCCAAGGTGCGGCGTGCACGTTGTCGGAGCCCGGTTTGCCCCGGGTGCGCACCTCGCCTGCACCTTGGCCGGGGTGGGCACCTTGGCTGGGTTTGCCCAGGGTGCGCTCCGAAGCGGGGTTACTGGAGCGCCCCCTCTTTTTTTGTCAGAGCGTTTGGTGGGGTTTCTCGCATTGGCTCTTCCCAGGCCCGGTTGTTGGGTGCGCTCCCACCCTGGCGCGCGCGAAGTTGGAAGTTGGATTAATTGCCCGGGCGCGCACCTTCGCCAGGGTGGGCACCTTGGTGCGCACACCTTGGCTGGGCTGCGCACCAGGGCGGGCTCAAGATGGCACCAGCATTCCCTTTTTCTCACTATCTTTCAAAACGGAAATTTTAAAATCTCGTTTTTTTTTTGCCTTTTATGGAAATTAGTGAAGGCATCGCATCAAAGGTGCGCACCTCGCTGCCCACCTTGGTGTGCTCCGAGGTGCCCACCACGGTGCGCAACGCCGGTGCGAACCCGGGAGCGCCCCGATGTGTGCTCCAAGGTGCGGCGTGCACGAAGTCGGACCCCGGTTTGCCCCGGGTGCGCACCTCGCGTGCACCTTGGTGCGCACACCTTGGCTGGGTTGCGCGGCCTGGTGGGCACCATGGTGCGCACCAAGGAGCGCTCCGAAGTGTGCTCCAAGGTGCGGCGTGCACGAAGTCGGAGCCCGGTTTGCCCCGGGTACGCACCTCGCGTGCACCTTCGCCGGGGTGGGCACCTCGGCTGGGTTGCGCGCCCTGGTGCGCACCAAGGAGCGCTCCGAAGTGTGCTCCAAGGTGCGGCGTGCACGAAGTCGGAGCCCGGTTTGCCCCGGGTGCGCACCTTCGCCGCGGTGCGCACCATGGCGTGCACGAAGTCGGAGCCCGGTTTGCCCCGGGTGCGCACCTCGCGTGCACCTTCGGCGGGGTTGCGCGCCCTGGTGGGCACCATGGTGCGCACCAAGGAGCGCTCCGAAGTGTGCTCCAAGGTGCGGCGTGCACGAAGTCGGAGCCCGGTTTGCCCCGGGTGCGCACCTCGCGTGCACCTTCGGCGGGGTTGCGCGCCCTGGTGGGCACCATGGTGCGCACCAAGGAGCGCTCCGAAGTGTGCTCCAAGGTGCGGCGTGCACGAAGTCGGAGCCCGGTTTGCCCCGGGTGCGCACCTCGCGTGCACCTTCGCCGCGGTGGGCACCATGGCGTGCACGAAGTCGGAGCCCGGTTTGCCCCGGGTGCGCACCTCGCGTGCACCTTCGCCGGGGTGGGCACCTCGGCTGGGTTGCGCGCCCTGGTGCGCACCAAGGAGCGCTCCGAAGTGTGCTCCAAGGTGCGGCGTGCACGAAGTCGGAGCCCGGTTTGCCCCGGGTGCGCACCTCGCGTGCACCTTCGCCAGGGTGGGCACCTCGGTGCGCACACCTTCTCAATGTTTTCTTGCCTTTTCTGGAAATTGGTGAAGGCAGCGCATCAAAGGTGCGCACCTCGGTGTGCTCCGAGGTGCGAACCCGAGAGCGCTCCGAGGTGCCCACGAAGTCGAAAGTCGGGTTAATTGCATTGTTTTCCCCGGGTGCGCTCCGAGGTGCGCAACATCGGCGCGCACCAAGGAGGGCTCCGAAGTGTGCTCCAAGGTGCGCACGATGGCGTGCACCTCTGGTGCGCACGATTCGGAGCTCGGTTTGACCGGGGTGCGCACACCTTGGCTGGGTTGCGCACCTTTTGTGCGCTCCAAGGTGCGCACGAAGTCGGAGCTCGGTTTGCCCCGGGTGCGCACCTTCGCCAGGGTGCGCACCTTGATGCGCACGCCTTGGCTGGGCTGCGCACCTTGGTGGGCGCCATGGTGCGCACCTTTCGTGCGCTCCAAGGTGCGCACGAAGTCGGAGCTCGGTTTGCCCCGGGTGCGCACCTTGGTGGGCGCCATGGTGCACTCCGAGGTGCCCAAGATTGGTGCGCACCAAGGAGCGCTCCGAAGTGCGCTCCAAGGTGCGCGCGAAGTCGAAAGTTGGGTTAATTGTCCGGTTTGCCTCGGGTGCGCACCTTGCGTGCACCTTCGCCAGGGTGGGCGCCTTGGTGCGCACACCTTGGCTGGGCTGCGCACACCTTGGCACCCGCGTTTCCTTCATTTTAAATTTTTTTTTTTTACAATCTCTCAAGTGGGAAATTCTATAATCTCAACTTTTTTTGCCTTTTCAGGAAACTTTTGAATGGAGCGCATCATTGGTGCGCTCCGAAGTGTGCTCCAAAGCTCTCTCCAGCTGCGTGCACCTGCCCCGGCCGCGCACCCGGCCCCGCCCAGCTTCGCTCACCTGTCCCGGGCGTCTGGTGCGGAACCTTAGAGTAAGAAACATCACCGTGCACCTTGGCCAACGTGCGCGACTCGACCGAGCGCGCACTGGCCGAGGTGCACACCGATTTCACCTGGGTGCGCGCGCAGCACCTCGGGCGCACCGGGGTGCGCGCACAACGCCCGGGTTGCACCGTGGCCTGTGTGCTCGGGGTGCCTCGGGTGCGCGCTCGGTGTCGCCCCCCGCGCGCGCGGTAGTGCGGGCAGCGCACCCCGGCCCGGCCCGGCCCCGACGAGAACGCAAACGGGCAAAAGGTTTATTCAAATAGCATTGCGACGCCCGGCGAAAAACTAAAAAAGGGTGCAACACCGGGACTTCCCGGGAGGTCACCCATCCCAGTACTACTCCGGCCCAAGCGCGCTTAACTGCGGAGTTCTGATGGGATCCGGTGCACTAATGCTGGTATGATCGCACCCGTTATGAGCTTGTCGCAGTGTGTACTTAGCAAACCGCGACCCACGTGCGAATCCACCCCGGCCACCCACCCCCGTCGAGGTGCACACCCTCCCTCGCGAAGTGCGCCCCGTTCGCCAAGTGTGAGCCCTGCCCGGGTGCGCGCACCTTGCTAGGGCGTCGGGTGTGCACCCGGCCCGGCCTACGTGCGTGCACCTGGAGGGGGCGTCGTGTGCGTGCAGTGTCCCGTCTGCAACGCGGTGCCCACACACCACCTCGGGCGCAACGACCTGCGCTCACATGTGGGCCGAGTGCACCTTGGTGCATGTTCGGGGCGCCTCGGGTGCACGCTCGATCTTGCCCCGGTGCACCAAGGCGCTCGGTTTGCCCCGGGTGCGCACTTGGTGCAAGGTGGGCACCCAAAATAGGGATCAAGCACCAAAACACAAGTTTCGGGATGCAAAATGGGACCCAAGGACCACAAATGCGTTCCAAGACCCATGATGGGTCCACGAGAACAAAAATGTGTTCCGAGACTTAATAAACAAATATTGGGTTTTAGGAGAAGAAACATGCTCTGATGCCCAAAACGAGAATCGACCCCGAAAAGGCCACAGGCCAAAAGTGGGATGCGAGACAAAAAAAAATGGGACCCGAGGACCAAAATTGGGTTCCCAGGTCGAAGACAGGGCAACCGGACAAGAAACGACCTCTAAGGCTCGAAATGAGTCCCGACGACTAAAACTTGACAAGAAGCACCCATCAGGCACCCAACTCGACACCCATGGGATGCCGACCCACCCGGGCTTCCACCTAGCACACCTTGGCACCCACCCACCCTCGCACCCAACCTCGCACCCAACTTAGCACCTTTGAACCCACATTGGCACTCACCCTGACCCTGGCACCTTGGAACCCACATTGGCACTCACCTTGACCCTGGCACCCACCTTTGCACTCACCTTGGGACCCACCCTGGCTCCCACCTCGGCACCCACCCAGACACCCACCTTGGTTCCTTGGCACCCACCTTGGATCCTTGGCACCCACCCCGACACCCACCTTGGCACGCAACTTGGCTACTTGCCACCCACCTTGGCTCCTTGACGCCCACCCCGACAACCACCCCGTGACCTACCCTGGCTAGGGTTGGTGCACACCCACCCTGGTGCCCACCTTGGCACCCACCCTATGACCCACCTTGGCACGCACCTTAGTACCCACCCCGTTACCCACCCTAGGACCCACCCCGTGACCCACCTTGGCCAGGGTGGGTGCACCCACCCTGGTGCCCACCTTGGCACCCACCCATCCTAGCACCCAGCCTGTGACCGGGCTTGGAACCCAACCTTGCACCCGCACCCGTCTTGGCCAGTGTGGGTGCGCACCCATCCTGGCACCCACGTTGTGACACACCCTTTAACCCACGCACCCTAGCACCCACGTTGGCACCCACCTTGGAACCCAACCTAGCAACTTGGCACCCACCCCGTGACCCACCTTGGCATCCACCATAGCAGTCGCCGACTTGGCACCCACCTCGGCACCCACCTTGACACTTGTGGACCCACCTTGCCACTCACCCTAGCATCGACCCATCCTAGCACCCACCCTGGCACCTTTGCACCCTAGCACTCACCCATCCTAGCACCTAACCTGTGACCCACCTTGACACTCACCCTCGCACCCACCTTGGAACCCAACCTAGCACCCACCCACCCTGACACCAACCCTAGCACCTACCCACCCTTGCACCCACCCTGTGACCCATCTTGGCACCCACCCATCCTACCACTCAACCTATCACCCACCTTCTCACCCACCTTGGCATCCACCTTAGCACCCACCCACACTGGCACCTTGGCACCCACCTCGGGCAAGGTGGGTGCACACCCACCCTGGCACCCAATTTAGAACCCACCGAGCATGTTACCCACCTTGGCACCCACATTGCAGCCCACCCTAGTACCCACCCTATGACCCACATTGGCATCCACACCCTAGCACCCAGGCACCTCGACACCCGCCTTGACACCCACCCTAGCACTGAACCTGTGACCCACCTTGGAACTCACCCTAGAACCCACCCACCCTGTGAACCACCTTGGCATCCACCTTAGCACCCACCCACCTTGGCACCCACTCTAGCACTCACCCATCCTAACACCCAACTTGTTACCCACCTTGGCACCCGCCCTCGCGTCCACCTTGAAACCCACCCTAGCACCCACCCACGCAGGAGCCCACCTTGGCACCCAACCTAACACCCACGCATCCTGGCACCCAACTTGTGACCCACCTTGGAACCCACCCTAGTACCCACCTTTGAACCCACTATATCACCAACCCACCTTGGCACCCACCCTATGACCCTCTTTGGAATCCACCCTAGCACGCACCCACCCTGGCACCCACCATGGAGCGCACCCTAGCACCCACCCACCTCGGCACGCACCTCAACACCCACCTTGGTGTGCGCACTGCGCCAACCTCTCAAAGACCCTATGTGGTGCGCTCCAAAGTGTACACCTTTGGTGCGCTCCAAGGTGCGCACCTTTGGTGCACACCGAGGTGCACACCAAAGTGTGCACCGAGGTGAGCACCAAAGTGCACTCCAGGGTGCACACCAAGGCGTGCACCTTTGGTGCGGTCAATGCAAACGAATTCGGAAGTTGGGGTCGATGTCCTAATCGCTGCTGCAGACTACACGTATGAGAATCGGACAAATAGCTTTATATAGGGGAGGTGTTGCGTTTGATGGGTCGACTCCCCTGGTTGTGTGCACTGCACCAACTTCAAAGACCCTGTCTTGTTTAAGAAGTCAAAAGTTGGGGTGGATGTCCTAATCATTGCTGCAGTCTACGCATGTATGAGAATCAGACAAATAGCTTATATAGGGGAGGTGTTGCATTCGGTGGGTTGACTCCCCTGGTTGTGCGCACTGCGCCAACCTCAAAGACCCCGCATAGCAGAAGAAGTCGGAAGTCGGATTTTGGTGAGCACCAAGGCGTGCACCTTTGGTGCGGTCAACGCAGACGAATTCAGAAGTTGGGGTGGATGTCCTAATCGTTGTTGCAGGCTACACATGTATGAGAATCAGACAAATAGCTTATATAGGGGAGGTGTTGGGTTTGATGGGTCAACTCCCTTGGTTGTGCGCATTACGCCAACCTCAAAGACCTTGTTTTCGTTAAGAAGTCAAAAGTTGGGGTCAATGTCCTAATGGCTCCTGCAGGCTACACATGTATGAGAATCGGACAAATAGCTTATATAGGGGAGGTGTTGGGTTTGATGGGTCGACTCCCCTGGTTGTGCGCATTACGTCAACCTCAAAGACCTTGTTTTCGTTAAGAAGTCAAAAGTTGGGGTCGATGTCCTAATTGCTCCTGTAGACTACACATGTATGAGAATCAGACAAATAGCTTATATAGGGGAGGTGTTGGGTTTGATGGGTTGACTCCCCTAGTTGTTCGCATTACACCAACCTCAAAGACCTTGTTTTCGTTTAGAAGCCGAAAGTTGGGGTCGATGTCCTAATTGCTCCTGCAGGCTACGCATGTATGAGAATCAGACAAATAGCTTATATAGGGGAGGTGTTGGGTTTGATGGGTCGACTCCCCTGGTTGTGCGCATTGCGCCAACCTCAAAGACCCTGCATTGCGGATGAAGTCGAAAGTCAGAGTTTGGTGTGCTACAAGGTGTGGTCGAAGGTGCTCACCTAGGTGTGCACCTTTGGAGCACAGGAAAAGTGCCCTCCAAAAGTGCGCACCTTTGGAGTGCACAAAAGTGCCCTCCAAAAGTGCGCACCTTTGGAGCGCAGAAAAGTGCCCTCCAAAAGTGCGCACCTTTGGAGCGCAGAAAAGTGCCCTCCAAAAAGTGCCCTCCAAAAGTGCGCACCTTTGGAGCGCAGAAAAGTGCCCTCCAAAAAGTGCCCTCCAAAAGTGCGCACCTTTGGAGCGCAGAAAAGTGCCCTCCAAAAAGTGCCCTCCAAAAGTGCGCACCTTTGGAGCGCAGAAAAGTGCCCTCCAAAAAGTGCCCTCCAAAAGTGCGCACCTTTGGAGCGCAGAAAAGTGCCCTCCAAAAAGTGCCCTCCAAAAGTGCGCACCTTTGGAGCGCAGAAAAGTGCCCTCCAAAAAGTGCCCTCCAAAAGTGCGCACCTTTGGAGCGCAGAAAAGTGCCCTCCAAAAAGTGCCCTCCAAAAGTGCGCACCTTTGGAGCGCAGAAAAGTGCCCTCCAAAAAGTGCCCTCCAAAAGTGCGCACCTTTGGAGCGCAGAAAAGTGCCCTCCAAAAAGTGCCCTCCAAAAGTGCGCACCTTTGGAGCGCAGAAAAGTGCCCTCCAAAAGTGCGCACTTTTGGTGCGCACCAAGGCGCTGGTTCGGTCGTTGCAGGCGAGTTCGGAAGTTGGGGTCGATGTCCTGAGCGGAGGTGCAAACTACACAGGTGTCGGAATCGGACAAATAGCTTATATAGGGGAGGTGTATGCTTCGATGGGTCGACTCCCCAGGTTGAGCGCACCGCGCCAACCTCAAAGACCCTACGGTATGGATGAAGTCGGAAGTTGGGTCCGATGACCGATTCGATTAGTAGGTATGCTCATGAGGTCGGAATTTGGGTCCGATGACCTGCCATGTGCAGGAAGGCGAATGTTGACACTGTGCGTTGCAAGGTGCACACCAAGGCGCTGGTGCGGTCTTTTTAGTCGAGTTCGGAAGTTGGGGTCGATGTCCTGATCGGAGGTGCAAGCTACACAGGTGTGGGAATCGGACAAATAGCTTATATAGGGGAGGTGTATGCTTCGTTGGGTCGACTCCCCGGGTTGAGCGCACCGCGCCAACCTCAAAGACCCTACGGTATGGATGAAGTCGGAAGTTGGGTCCGATGACCGATTCGATATGTAGGCATACTCGCGAGGTCGGAATTTGGGTCCGATGACCTGCCACGTGCAGGAAGGCGAATGTTGGCACTGTGCGTTGCAAGGTGCGCACCAAGGCGCTGGTTCGGTCGTTGGAGGCGAGTTCGGAAGTTGGGGTCGATGTCTTGATCGGAGGTGCAAACTACACAGGTGTGGGAATCGGACAAATAGCTTATATAGGGGAGGTGTATGCTTCGTTGGGTCGACTCCCCGGGTTGAGCGCACCGCGCCAACCTCAAAGACCCTACGGTATGGATGAAGTCGGAAGTTGGGTCCGATGACCGATTCGATATGTAGGCATACTCGCGAGGTCGGAATTTGGGTCCGATGACCTGCCATGTGCAGGAAGGCGAATGTTGGGACTGTGCGTCGCAAGGTGCGCACCAAGGCGCTGGTGCCGTCGTTGCAGTCGAGTTCGGAAGTTGGGGTCGATGTCCTGGTCAGAGGTGCAAACTACACAGGTGTGGGAATCGGACAAATAGCTTATATAGGGGAGGTGTATGCTTCGATGGGTCGACTCCCTGGGTTGAGCGCACCGCGCCAACCTCAAAGACCCTACAGTATGGATGAAGTCGGAAGTTGGGTCCGATGACCGATTCGATACGTAGGCATATTGGCGAGGTCTGAATTTGTGTCCGATGACCTGCCATGCGCAGGAAGGCGGAATTTGGGTCCGATGACCGAGTTGATGGCGTGCCATGCGCAGAAAGGCGGAATTTGGGTCCGATGACCGAGTTGATGTTGATGGCCCGCCATGCACAGGAAGGCGGAATTTGGGTCCGATGACCGATTTGAAGGCGTGCCATACGCAAAAAGGCGGAGTTTGGGTCCGATGACCGAGTTGATATTGATGGCCCGCCATGCGCAGGAAGGCGGAATTTGGGTCCGATGACCTGACATACGCATGGAGTCCGACTCGGGGGCCGATGTTCGATTCGATGACTTGCATTGTGGGTAAAGTCGGAAGTTGTGGTCTTTGACCCGATTCGATGACCAGACTTCGGCTGCTTGAGAATCGGACAAATAACTTATATAGGGGAGGTAGTGTTCTCGAGCATCCTCCCCCCGTGCCCGTTTATGTCGATTGATGCTGGTGCTCGACTGGTTGGAGCGCTCGGATGCAAAAATCTTGCACCAGGATTTATCGATTGTGATGGACACGGCAAGTCTCCTGATTGCTATGCAGGAGCTCATCGTGAATCTCTATGCGGCCTTGGTATGGACTCGACCTGCGGAATGGTTCGGCAATGGTAGTCGCTCCAACACGTCCTTGCAATGGCCACAGAGGTGATTCGACTAGAGCTCCAGTCTAGCTTTTGGGTTGCTTGGCGGACTGGTATAGCCGCGATCGAGTTCCGGCCATGAACGTTTTAGATAGCTCTTGGGCTTTCTGGGACGGAAGTCGGAAGTTTGGGCTGTTGTCCGATTTGATGACCATTCTTCGGATGTGTGAGAATCGGACAAATAACTTATATAGGGGACTGTGTTGTCTCACGCAGCCCCCTCCGTGCCCCTCTATCTCGACCGATGTTGGTGCTTGAAAGGGTTGGGATCGCTCGGATTTATAAACGTGCACCACCATTTGTCGAGTGTGAGGGACGCGGCAGGTCTCCTAAATGCTATGCGGGCGCTCTCTGAGAATCTCTATCCGGCCTCGACACAGACTAGTCTTGCTGAATGGTTTGGCACTGGTAGTCGATCCAACACGTCGTTGTTGTGGCCGCCTAGGCGATTCGATTCGAGCCCCCGTCTAGCTTTTGGGTTGCTTGGCGGATTTTGCCCTATCCGCAAGTGAGCTCGGTCCCTAAACGTTCGAGAAACCCGATTGCTATGCGCCGACTCTCTTTCTTGCGAGCCTCCATCTAGCTTTTGGGTCTCTACGGAACGGAAGTCGGAATCTGGGACCGTTGTTTGATTCGACGAGGCAGACTACGGTTGTGCGAGAATCGGACAAATAACTTATATAGGGGAGGTGTTGACTGGAGCATTCTCCCCCGTGCCCCTCTAACTCGACCAATGCTGGCGCTCGAACGGTGGTAGCGCTCGGATTTTCATTGAGCGCCAGCATTGGTCGATTTAGAGGGGCATGCGAGATTCCCGAATGCTATGCGAGGGCTCTAACGGAAATGTCTATTGGTTTCGGTATGGATGCAATTGCGAGTGGTTCGGCAAAGGTAGTCGTTCCGATGCGTCCATGTCGTGGCCAAATCGATAATTCGATTTGAGCCCTCGTATAGCATTTGGGTCTCTCGATGTGATTCCGCATTCCAGTCCCTTTGGGCACTGCTTGAGCCGCATCCCAGGGGGTTCCCTTCCCAATAATCTGCCTCGCAACCCGATTGCTATGCGGTGAGGCTCCTCGGCCGCCTCGGAACTATCTGTGTATCAGACGCATCGCGGGATAAGGGGTTGGCAACGGTAGTCGCCCCAAGCGCGTCCGATGCTTGGACCATTCCGAGGCGGCCCTGAAGCCTCTTCCGTCTAGCCGTTGGGTCCTTCTCGCCGCATCCCTCGCCTCGCACCCCGATTGCTATGCGGTGAGGCTCCTCGGCCGCCTCGGAACTATCTGTGTATCGGACGCGTCGCGGGATAAGGGGTTGTCACTGGTAGTCGCCCCAAGCGCGTCCGATGCTTGGACCATTCCGAGGCGGCCCTGAAGCCTCTTCCGTCTAGCCGTTGGGTCCTTCTCGCCGCATCCCTCGCCTCGCACCCCGATTGCTATGCGGTGAGGCTCCTCGGCCGCCTCGGAACTATCTGTGTATCGGACGCGTCGCGGGATAAGGGGTTGTCATTGGTAGTCGCCCCAAGCGCGTCCGATGCTTGGACCATTCCGAGGCGGCCCTGAAGCCTCTTCCGTCTAGCCGTTGGGTCCTTCTCGCCGCATCCCTCGCCTCGCACCCCGATTGCTATGCGGTGAGGCTCCTCGGCCGCCTCGGAACTATCTGTGTATCGGACGCGTCGCGGGATAAGGGGTTGTCACTGGTAGTCGCCCCAAGCGCGTCCGATGCTTGGACCATTCCGAGGCGGCCCTGAAGCCTCTTCCGTCTAGCCGTTGGGTCCTTCTCGCCGCATCCCTCGCCTCGCACCCCGATTGCTATGCGGTGAGGCTCCTCGGCCGCCTCGGAACTATCTGTGTATCGGACGCGTCGCGGGATAAGGGGTTGTCACTGGTAGTCGCCCCAAGCGCGTTCGATGCTTGGACCATTCCGAGGCGGCCCTGAAGCCTCTTCCGTCTAGCCGTTGGGTCCTTCTCGCCGCATCCCTCGCCTCGCACCCCGATTGCTATGCGGTGAGGCTCCTCGGCCGCCTTGGAACTATCTGTGTATCGGACGCGTCGCGGGATAAGGGGTTGTCACTGGTAGTCGCCCCAAGCGCGTCCGATGCTTGGACCATTCCGAGGCGGACCCGAAGCCTCTTCCGTCTAGCCGTTGGGTCCTTCTCGCCGCATCCTTCGCCTCGCACCCCGATTGCTATGCGGTGAGGCTCCTCGGCCGCCTCGGAACTATCTGTGTATCGGACGCGTCGCGGGATAAGGGGTTGTCACTGGTAGTCGCCCCAAGCGCGTCCGATGCTTGGACCATTCCGAGGCGGACCCGAAGCCTCTTCCGTCTAGCCGTTGGGTCCTTCTCGCCGCATCCCTCGCCTCGCACCCCGATTGCTATGCGGTGAGGCTCCTCGGCCGCCTTGGAACTATCTGTGTATCGGACGCGTCGCGGGATAAGGGGTTGTCACTGGTAGTCGCCCCAAGCGCGTCCGATGCTTGGACCATTCCGAGGCGGACCCGAAGCCTCTTCCGTCTAGCCGTTGGGTCCTTCTCGCCGCATCCCTCGCCTCGCACCCCGATTGCTATGCGGTGAGGCTCCTCGGCCGCCTTGGAACTATCTGTGTATTGGACGCGTCGCGGGATAAGGGGTTGTCACTGGTAGTCGCCCCAAGCGCGTCCGATGCTTGGACCATTCCGAGGCGGACCCGAAGCCTCTTCCGTCTAGCCGTTGGGTCCTTCTCGCCGCATCCCTCGCCTCGCACCCCGATTGCTATGCGGTGAGGCTCCTCGGCCGCCTTGGAACTATCTGTGTATCGGACGCGTCGCGGGATAAGGGGTTGTCACTGGTAGTCGCCCCAAGCGCGTCCGA
The DNA here is from genome assembly GCF_030272615.1 of Cryptomeria japonica. NCBI lineage: Eukaryota > Viridiplantae > Streptophyta > Pinopsida > Cupressales > Cupressaceae > Cryptomeria > Cryptomeria japonica. Next base: position 49,877 of record NW_026728986.1, on the reverse strand, counting down.
TGCTTGGACCATTCCGAGGCGGCCCCGAAGCCTCTTCCGTCTAGCCGTTGGGTCCTTCTCGCCGCATCCCTCGCCTCGCACCCCGATTGCTATGCGGTGAGGCTCCTCGGCCGCCTTGGAACTATCTGTGTATCGGACGCGTCGCGGGATAAGGGGTTGTCACTGGTAGTCGCCCCAAGCGCGTCCGATGCTTGGACCATTCCGAGGCGGCCCCGAAGCCTCTTCCGTGTAGCCGTTGGGTCCTTCTCGCCGCATCCCTCGCCTCGCACCCCGATTGCTATGCGGTGAGGCTCCTCGGCCGCCTTGGAACTATCTGTGTATCGGACGCGTCGCGGGATAAGGGGTTGTCACTGGTAGTCGCCCCAAGCGCGTCCGATGCTTGGACCATTCCGAGGCGGACCTGAAGCCTCTTCCCTCTAGCCGTTGGGGCTTTCTCGCCGCATCCCTCGCCTCGCACCCTGATTGCTATGCTGTGAGGCTCCTCGGCCGCCTTGGAACTATCTGTGTATCGGACGCATCGCGGGATAAGGGGTTGGCAGTGGTAGTCGCCCCAAGCGCATCCGATGCTTGGACCATTCCGAGGCGGCCCTGCAGCCTCTTCCGTCTAGCCGTTGGGGCCATCTCGCCGCATCCCCCACCTCGCACCACGATTGCTATGCGGTGAGGCTCCTTGGCCGCCTCGGAACTATCTGTGTATCGGACGCATCGCGGGATAAGGGGTTGTCACTGGTAGTCGCCCCAAGCGCGTCCGATGCTTGGACTATTCCGAGGCGGCCCTGCAGCCTCTTCCGTCTAGCCGTTGGGGCCATCTCGCTGCATCCCCCACCTCCTCGGCCGCCTCGGAACTATCTGTGTATCGGACGCATCGCGGGATAAGGGGTTGGCAGTGGTAGTCGCCCCAAGCGCGTCCGATGCTTGGACTATTCCGAGGCAGCCCTGCAGCCTCTTCCGTCTAGCCTTTGGGGCCATCTCGCCGCATCCCTCGCCTCGCACCCCGATTGCTATGCGGTGAGGCTCCTCGGCCGCCTGGGAACTATCTTCGTATCGGACGCATCGCGGGATAAGGGGTTGTCACTGGTAGTCGCCCCAAGCGCGTCCGATGCTTGGACTATTCCGAGGCGGCCCTGTGGCCTCTTCCGTCTAGCCGTTGGGGCCATCTCGCCGCATCCCCCACCTCGCACCCCGATTGCTATGCGGTGAGGCTCTTCGGCCGCCTTGGAACTATCTTCGTATCGGACGCATCGCGGGATAAGGGGTTGTCACTGGTAGTGGCCCCAAGCGCGTCCGATGCTTGGACTATTCCGAGGCGGCCCTGCAGCCTCTTCCGTCTAGCCGTTGGGGCCATCTCGCCGCATCCCCCACCTCGCACCCCGATTGCTATGCGGTGAGGCTCCTCGGCCGCCTTGGAACTATCTTCGTATCGGACGCATCGCGGGATAAGGGGTTGTCACTGGTAGTCGCCCCAAGCGCGTCCGATGCTTGGACTATTCCGACGCGGCCCTGTGGCCTCTTCCGTCTAGCCGTTGGGGCCATCTCGCCGCATCCCCCACCTCGCACCCCGATTGCTATGCGGTGAGGCTCCTCGGCCGCCTTGGAACCATCTTCGTATCGGACGCATCGCGGGATAGGGGGCTGTCACTGGTAGTCGCCCCAAGCGTGTCCGATGCTTGGACCATTCCTAGGCGGCCCTGAAGCCTCTTCCGTCTAGCCGTTGGGGCCTTCCCGCCCCATCCCTCGCCTCGCACCCCCGATTGCTATGCGGTGAGGCTCCTCGGCCGCCTTGGAACCATCTGTGTATCGGACGCATCGCGGGATAAGGGGTTGGCACTGGCAGTCGCCCCAAGCGCGTCCGATGCTTGGACCATTCCGAGGTGGCCCTGAAGCCTCTTCCGTCTAGCCGTTGGGGCCTTCCCGCCCCATCCCTCGCCTCGCACCCCGATTGATATGCGGTGAGGCTCCTCGGCCGCCTTGGAACTATCTGTGTATCGGACGCATCGCGGGATAAGGGGTTGGCACTGGTAGTCGTCCCAATCGCATCCGATGCTTGGACCATTCCGAGGCGGCCCTGCAGCCTCTTCCGTTTAGCCGTCGGGGCCTTCCCGCCGCATCCCTCGCCTCGCATCCCGATTCCTATGCGGTGAGTCTTCTCGGCCGCCGCGGAACTATACCTGTTATTGCTACTGCATCCTTCGGCTGGTAACCTCCTCTGCCGCCTTGGAACGTTCTCTTTGTCGGACGCGTCGCGGGATAAGGGGTTGGCACTGGTAGTCGCCCCAAGCGCGCCCGATGCATAGACCGCTCCGAGTCGACCTTGCTTTCAGCCTCTCACATGCATAGACCTCTCTGAGTCGACCCTGCAGCCTCTCACGTTTAGCCT
>NW_026728986.1:15000-37500 GCF_030272615.1 Cryptomeria japonica | reverse complement strand
CTGGTGCGCACCAAGGAGCGCTCTGAAGTGTGCTCCAAGGTGCGGCGTGCACGAAGTCGGAGCCCGGTTTGCCCCGGGTGTGCACCTCGGGTGCGCACCTCGCGTGCACCTTCGCTGCGGTGGGCACCTTGGCTGGGTTGCGCGCCTTGGTGGGCACCATGCAGTGCACGAAGTCGGAGCCCGGATTGCCCCGGGCGCGCACCTCCGCCAGGGTGGGCACCTTGGTGCGCACAACTTGCCTGGGCTGCGCACCAGGAAGGGCTCAAGATGGCACCCGCGTTCCGTTTTTTTCACTATCTTTCAGAACGGAAATTTTAAAATCTCGTTTTTTTTTGCCTTTTCTGGAAATTAGTGAAGGCAGCGCATCAAAGGTGCGCAACGCTGGTGCGAACCTGGGAGCGCTCCGATGTGTGCTCCAAGGTGCGGCGTGCACGAAGTCGGACCCCGGTTTGCCCCGGGTGCGCACCTCGCGTGCACCTTGGTGCGCACACCTTGGCTGGGTTGCGCGCCCTGGTGGGCACCATGGTGCGCACCAAGGAGCGCTCCGAAGTGTGCTCCAAGGTGCGGCGTGCACGAAGTCGGAGCCCGGTTTGCCCCGGGTGCGCACCTCGCGTGCACCTTCGCCGCGGTGGGCACCATGGCGTGCACGAAGTCGGAGCCCGGTTTGCCCCGGGTGCGCACCTCGCGTGCACCTTCGCCGGGGTGGGCACCTTGGTGTGCAGACCTTGGCTGGGTTGCGCGCCCTGGTGGGCACCATGGTGCGCACCAAGGAGCGCTCCGAAGTGTGCTCCAAGGTGCGGCCTGCACGAAGTCGGAGCCCGGTTTGCCCCGGGTGTGCACCTCGGGTGGGCACCTTGGTGCGCATGCCTTGCCTGGGCTGCGCACCAGGGCGGGCTCAAGATGGCACCCGCGTTCCTTTTTTTTCACTATCTTTCAAAACGGAAATTTTAAAATCTCATTTTTTTTTGCCTTTTTCTGGAAATTAGTGAAGGCAGCGCATCAAAGGTGCGCACCTCGCTGCCCACCACGGTGCGCAACGCCGGTGGGCACCCGGGAGTGCTTCGAAGTGTGCTCCAAGGTGCTGCGTGCACGTTGTCGGAGCCCGGTTTGCCCCGGGTGCGCACCTCGCGTGCACCTTCGTCGGGGTGGGCACCTTGGCTGGGTTTGCCCCGGCTGCGCTCCGAAGCGGGGTTATTGGAGCGCCGCCTCTTTTTTTGTCGGAGCGTTTGGTGGGGTTTCTCGCATTGGCTCTTCCGAGGCCCGGTTGCCACCCTGGCGCGCACGAAGTCGGAAGTAGGGTTAATTGCCCGGGTGCGCACCTTTGCCAGGGTGGGCACCTTACCTGGGCTGCGCACCAGGGCGGGCTCAAGATGGCACGCGCGTTCCGTTTTTTTCACTATCTTTCAAAACGGAAATTTTAAAATCTCCTTTTTTTTTTGCCTTTTCTGGAAATTAGTGAAGGCAGCGCATCAAAGGTGCGCACCTCGCTGCCCACCTTGGTGTGCTCTGAGGTGCGCACCCGGGAGCGCTACGAAGTGTGCTCCAAGGTGCGGCGTGCACGTTGTCGGAGCCCGGTTTGCCCCGGGTGCGCACCTCGCCTGCACCTTGGCCGGGGTGGGCACCTTGGCTGGGTTTGCCCAGGGTGCGCTCCGAAGCGGGGTTACTGGAGCGCCCCCTCTTTTTTTGTCAGAGCGTTTGGTGGGGTTTCTCGCATTGGCTCTTCCCAGGCCCGGTTGTTGGGTGCGCTCCCACCCTGGCGCGCGCGAAGTTGGAAGTTGGGTTAATTGCCCGGGCGCGCACCTTCGCCAGGGTGGGCACCTTGGTGCGCACACCTTGGCTGGGCTGCGCACCAGGGCGGGCTCAAGATGGCACCAGCATTCCCTTTTTCTCACTATCTTTCAAAACGGAAATTTTAAAATCTCGTTTTTTTTTTGCCTTTTATGGAAATTAGTGAAGGCATCGCATCAAAGGTGCGCACCTCGCTGCCCACCTTGGTGTGCTCCGAGGTGCCCACCACGGTGCGCAACGCCGGTGCGAACCCGGGAGCGCCCCGATGTGTGCTCCAAGGTGCGGCGTGCACGAAGTCGGACCCCGGTTTGCCCCGGGTGCGCACCTCGCGTGCACCTTGGTGCGCACACCTTGGCTGGGTTGCGCGGCCTGGTGGGCACCATGGTGCGCACCAAGGAGCGCTCCGAAGTGTGCTCCAAGGTGCGGCGTGCACGAAGTCGGAGCCCGGTTTGCCCCGGGTACGCACCTCGCGTGCACCTTCGCCGGGGTGGGCACCTCGGCTGGGTTGCGCGCCCTGGTGCGCACCAAGGAGCGCTCCGAAGTGTGCTCCAAGGTGCGGCGTGCACGAAGTCGGAGCCCGGTTTGCCCCGGGTGCGCACCTTCGCCGCGGTGCGCACCATGGCGTGCACGAAGTCGGAGCCCGGTTTGCCCCGGGTGCGCACCTCGCGTGCACCTTCGGCGGGGTTGCGCGCCCTGGTGGGCACCATGGTGCGCACCAAGGAGCGCTCCGAAGTGTGCTCCAAGGTGCGGCGTGCACGAAGTCGGAGCCCGGTTTGCCCCGGGTGCGCACCTCGCGTGCACCTTCGGCGGGGTTGCGCGCCCTGGTGGGCACCATGGTGCGCACCAAGGAGCGCTCCGAAGTGTGCTCCAAGGTGCGGCGTGCACGAAGTCGGAGCCCGGTTTGCCCCGGGTGCGCACCTCGCGTGCACCTTCGCCGCGGTGGGCACCATGGCGTGCACGAAGTCGGAGCCCGGTTTGCCCCGGGTGCGCACCTCGCGTGCACCTTCGCCGGGGTGGGCACCTCGGCTGGGTTGCGCGCCCTGGTGCGCACCAAGGAGCGCTCCGAAGTGTGCTCCAAGGTGCGGCGTGCACGAAGTCGGAGCCCGGTTTGCCCCGGGTGCGCACCTCGCGTGCACCTTCGCCAGGGTGGGCACCTCGGTGTGCTCCGAGGTGCGAACCCGAGAGCGCTCCGAGGTGCCCACGAAGTCGAAAGTCGGGTTAATTGCATTGTTTTCCCCGGGTGCGCTCCGAGGTGCGCAACATCGGCGCGCACCAAGGAGGGCTCCGAAGTGTGCTCCAAGGTGCGCACGATGGCGTGCACCTCTGGTGCGCACGATTCGGAGCTCGGTTTGACCGGGGTGCGCACACCTTGGCTGGGTTGCGCACCTTTTGTGCGCTCCAAGGTGCGCACGAAGTCGGAGCTCGGTTTGCCCCGGGTGCGCACCTTCGCCAGGGTGCGCACCTTGATGCGCACGCCTTGGCTGGGCTGCGCACCTTGGTGGGCGCCATGGTGCGCACCTTTCGTGCGCTCCAAGGTGCGCACGAAGTCGGAGCTCGGTTTGCCCCGGGTGCGCACCTTGGTGGGCGCCATGGTGCACTCCGAGGTGCCCAAGATTGGTGCGCACCAAGGAGCGCTCCGAAGTGCGCTCCAAGGTGCGCGCGAAGTCGAAAGTTGGGTTAATTGTCCGGTTTGCCTCGGGTGCGCACCTTGCGTGCACCTTCGCCAGGGTGGGCGCCTTGGTGCGCACACCTTGGCTGGGCTGCGCACACCTTGGCACCCGCGTTTCCTTCATTTTAAATTTTTTTTTTTTACAATCTCTCAAGTGGGAAATTCTATAATCTCAACTTTTTTTGCCTTTTCAGGAAACTTTTGAATGGAGCGCATCATTGGTGCGCTCCGAAGTGTGCTCCAAAGCTCTCTCCAGCTGCGTGCACCTGCCCCGGCCGCGCACCCGGCCCCGCCCAGCTTCGCTCACCTGTCCCGGGCGTCTGGTGCGGAACCTTAGAGTAAGAAACATCACCGTGCACCTTGGCCAACGTGCGCGACTCGACCGAGCGCGCACTGGCCGAGGTGCACACCGATTTCACCTGGGTGCGCGCGCAGCACCTCGGGCGCACCGGGGTGCGCGCACAACGCCCGGGTTGCACCGTGGCCTGTGTGCTCGGGGCGCCTCGGGTGCGCGCTCGGTGTCGCCCCCGCGCGCGCGGTAGTGCGGGCAGCGCACCCCGGCCCGGCCCGGCCCCGACGAGAACGCAAACGGGCAAAAGGTTTATTCAAATAGCATTGCGACGCCCGGCGAAAAACTAAAAAAGGGTGCAACACCGGGACTTCCCGGGAGGTCACCCATCCCAGTACTACTCCGGCCCAAGCGCGCTTAACTGCGGAGTTCTGATGGGATCCGGTGCACTAACGCTGGTATGATCGCACCCGTTATGAGCTTGTCGCAGTGTGTACTTAGCAAACCGCGACCCACGTGCGAATCCACCCCGGCCACCCACCCCCGTCGAGGTGCACACCCTCCCTCGCGAAGTGCGCCCCGTTCGCCAAGTGTGAGCCCTGCCCGGGTGCGCGCACCTTGCTAGGGCGTCGGGTGTGCACCCGGCCCGGCCTACGTGCGTGCACCTGGAGGGGGCGTCGTGTGCGTGCAGTGTCCCGTCTGCAACGCGGTGCCCACACACCACCTCGGGCGCAACGACCTGCGCTCACATGTGGGCCGAGTGCACCTTGGTGCATGTTCGGGGCGCCTCGGGTGCACGCTCGATCTTGCCCCGGTGCACCAAGGCGCTCGGTTTGCCCCGGGTGCGCACTTGGTGCAAGGTGGGCACCCAAAATAGGGATCAAGCACCAAAACACAAGTTTCGGGATGCAAAATGGGACCCAAGGACCACAAATGCGTTCCAAGACCCATGATGGGTCCACGAGAACAAAAATGTGTTCCGAGACTTAATAAACAAATATTGGGTTTTAGGAGAAGAAACATGCTCTGATGCCCAAAACGAGAATCGACCCCGAAAAGGCCACAGGCCAAAAGTGGGATGCGAGACAAAAAAAAATGGGACCCGAGGACCAAAATTGGGTTCCCAGGTCGAAGACAGGGCAACCGGACAAGAAACGACCTCTAAGGCTCGAAATGAGTCCCGACGACTAAAACTTGACAAGAAGCACCCATCAGGCACCCAACTCGACACCCATGGGATGCCGACCCACCCGGGCTTCCACCTAGCACACCTTGGCACCCACCCACCCTCGCACCCAACCTCGCACCCAACTTAGCACCTTTGAACCCACATTGGCACTCACCCTGACCCTGGCACCTTGGAACCCACATTGGCACTCACCTTGACCCTGGCACCCACCTTTGCACTCACCTTGGGACCCACCCTGGCTCCCACCTCGGCACCCACCCAGACACCCACCTTGGTTCCTTGGCACCCACCTTGGATCCTTGGCACCCACCCCGACACCCACCTTGGCACGCAACTTGGCTACTTGCCACCCATCTTGGCTCCTTGACGCCCACCCCGACAACCACCCCGTGACCTACCCTGGCTAGGGTTGGTGCACACCCACCCTGGTGCCCACCTTGGCACCCACCCTATGACCCACCTTGGCACGCACCTTAGTACCCACCCCGTTACCCACCCTAGGACCCACCCCGTGACCCACCTTGGCCAGGGTGGGTGCCTTGGTGCGCACAACTTGCCTGGGCTGCACACCAGGGCGGGCTCAAGATGGCACCCGCGTTCCGTTTTTTTCACTATCTTTCAAAACGGAAATTTTAAAATCTCATTTTTTTCTTTTTTTTGCCTTTTCTGGAAATTAGTGAAGGCAGCGCATCAAAGGTGCGCAATGCTGGTGCGAACCCGGGAGCGCTCCGATGTGTGCTCCAAGGTGCGGCGTGCACGAAGTCCGAGCCCGGTTTGCCCCGGGTGCGCACCTCGCGTGCACCTTCGCCGGGGTGAGCACCTTGGCTGGGTTGCGCGCCCTGGTGCGTACCAAGGAGCGCTCTGAAGTGTGCTCCAAGGTGCGGCGTGCACGAAGTCGGAGCCCGGTTTGCCCCGGGTGTGCACCTCGGGTGCGCACCTCGCGTGCACCTTCGCTGCGGTGGGCACCTTGGCTGGGTTGCGCGCCTTGGTGGGCACCATGCAGTGCACGAAGTCGGAGCCCGGTTTGCCCCGGGCGCGCACCTCCGCCAGGGTGGGCACCTTGGTGCGCACAACTTGCCTGGGCTGCGCACCAGGAAGGGCTCAAGATGGCACCCGCGTTCCGTTTTTTTCACTATCTTTCAGAACGGAAATTTTAAAATATCGTTTTTTTTTGCCTTTTCTGGAAATTAGTGAAGGCAGCGCATCAAAGGTGCGCAACGCTGGTGCGAACCTGGGAGCGCTCCGATGTGTGCTCCAAGGTGCGGCGTGCACAAAGTCGGAGCCCGGTTTGCCCCGGGTGCGCCCTGGTGGGCACCATGGTGCGCACCAAGGAGCGCTCCGAAGTGTGCTCCAAGGTGCGGCCTGCACGAAGTCGGAGCCCGGTTTGCCCCGGGTGTGCACCTCGGGTGGGCACCTTGGTGCGCATGCCTTGCCTGGGCTGCGCACCAGGGCGGGCTCAAGATGGCACCCGCGTTCCTTTTTTTTCACTATCTTTCAAAACGGAAATTTTAAAATCTCATTTTTTTTTGCCTTTTTCTGGAAATTAGTGAAGGCAGCGCATCAAAGGTGCGCACCTCGCTGCCCACCACGGTGCGCAACGCCGGTGGGCACCCGGGAGTGCTTCGAAGTGTGCTCCAAGGTGTTGCGTGCACGTTGTCGGAGCCCGGTTTGGCCCGGGTGCGCACCTCGCGTGCACCTTCGTCGGGGTGGGCACCTTGGCTTGGTTTGCCCCGGCTGCGCTCCGAAGCGGGGTTATTGGAGCGCCGCCTCTTTTTTTGTCGGAGCGTTTGGTGGGGTTTCTCGCATTGGCTCTTCCGAGGCCCGGTTGCCACCCTGGCGCGCACGAAGTCGGAAGTAGGGTTAATTGCCCGGGTGCGCACCTTTGCCAGGGTGGCACCTTACCTGGGCTGCGCACCAGGGCGGGCTCAAGATGGCACGCGCGTTCCGTTTTTTTCACTATCTTTCAAAACGGAAATTTTAAAATCTCCTTTTTTTTTTGCCTTTTCTGGAAATTAGTGAAGGCAGCGCATCAAAGGTGCGCACCTCGCTGCCCACCTTGGTGTGCTCTGAGGTGCGCACCCGGGAGCGCTACGAAGTGTGCTCCAAGGTGCGGCGTGCACGTTGTCGGAGCCCGGTTTGCCCCGGGTGCGCACCTCGCCTGCACCTTGGCCGGGGTGGGCACCTTGGCTGGGTTTGCCCAGGGTGCGCTCCGAAGCGGGGTTACTGGAGCGCCCCCTCTTTTTTTGTCAGAGAGTTTGGTGGGGTTTCTCGCATTGGCTCTTCCCAGGCCCGGTTGTTGGGTGCGCTCCCACCCTGGCGCGCGCGAAGTTGGAAGTTGGGTTAATTGCCCGGGCGCGCACCTTCGCCAGGGTGGGCACCTTGGTGCGCAAACCTTGGCTGGGCTGCGCACCAGGGCGGGCTCAAGATGGCACCAGCATTCCCTTTTTCTCACTATCTTTCAAAACGGAAATTTTAAAATCTCATTTTTTTTTTGCCTTTTATGGAAATTAGTGAAGGCATCGCATCAAAGGTGCGCACCTCGCTGCCCACCTTGGTGTGCTCCGAGGTGCCCACCACGGTGCGCAACGCCGGTGCGAACCCGGGAGCGCCCCGATGTGTGCTCCAAGGTGCGGCGTGCACGAAGTCGGACCCCGGTTTGCCCCGGGTGCGCACCTCGCGTGCACCTTGGTGCGCACACCTTGGCTGGGTTGCGCGGCCTGGTGGGCACCATGGTGCGCACCAAGGAGCGCTCCGAAGTGTGCTCCAAGGTGCGGCGTGCACGAAGTCGGAGCCCGGTTTGCCCCGGGTGCGCACCTTCGCCGCGGTGGGCACCATGGCGTGCACGAAGTCGGAGCCCGGTTTGCCCCGGGTGCGCACCTCGCGTGCACCTTCGCCGGGGTGGGCACCTCGGCTGGGTTGCGCGCCCTGGTGCGCACCAAGGAGCGCTCTGAAGTGTGCTCCAAGGTGCGGCGTGCACGAAGTCGGAGCCCGGTTTGCCCCGGGTGTGCACCTCGCGTGCACCTTCGCTGCGGTGGGCACCTTGGCTGGGTTGCGCGCCTTGGTGGGCACCATGCAGTGCACGAAGTCGGAGCCCGGTTTGCCCCGGGCGCGCACCTCCGCCAGGGTGGGCACCTTGGTGCGCACAACTTGCCTGGGCTGCGCACCAGGAAGGGCTCAAGATGGCACCCGCGTTCCGTTTTTTTCACTATCTTTCAGAACGGAAATTTTAAAATATCGTTTTTTTTTGCCTTTTCTGGAAATTAGTGAAGGCAGCGCATCAAAGGTGCGCAACGCTGGTGCGAACCTGGGAGCGCTCCGATGTGTGCTCCAAGGTGCGGCGTGCACGAAGTCGGACCCCGGTTTGCCCCGGGTGCGCACCTCGCGTGCACCTTGGTGCGCACACCTTGGCTGGGTTGCGCGCCCTGGTGGGCACCATGGTGCGCACCAAGGAGCGCTCCGAAGTGTGCTCCAAGGTGCGGCGTGCACGAAGTCGGAGCCCGGTTTGCCCCGGGTGCGCACCTCGCGTGCACCTTCGCCGCGGTGGGCACCATGGCGTGCACGAAGTCGGAGCCCGGTTTGCCCCGGGTGCGCACCTCGCGTGCACCTTCGCCGGGGTGGGCACCTTGGTGTGCAGACCTTGGCTGGGTTGCGCGCCCTGGTGGGCACCATGGTGCGCACCAAGGAGCGCTCCGAAGTGTGCTCCAAGGTGCGGCCTGCACGAAGTCGGAGCCCGGTTTGCCCCGGGTGTGCACCTCGGGTGGGCACCTTGGTGCGCATGCCTTGCCTGGGCTGCGCACCAGGGCGGGCTCAAGATGGCACCCGCGTTCCTTTTTTTTCACTATCTTTCAAAACGGAAATTTTAAAATCTCATTTTTTTTTGCCTTTTTCTGGAAATTAGTGAAGGCAGCGCATCAAAGGTGCGCACCTCGCTGCCCACCACGGTGCGCAACGCCGGTGGGCACCCGGGAGTGCTTCGAAGTGTGCTCCAAGGTGCTGCGTGCACGTTGTCGGAGCCCGGTTTGCCCCGGGTGCGCACCTCGCGTGCACCTTCGTCGGGGTGGGCACCTTGGCTGGGTTTGCCCCGGCTGCGCTCCGAAGCGGGGTTATTGGAGCGCCGCCTCTTTTTTTGTCGGAGCGTTTGGTGGGGTTTCTCGCATTGGCTCTTCCGAGGCCCGGTTGCCACCCTGGCGCGCACGAAGTCGGAAGTAGGGTTAATTGCCCGGGTGCGCACCTTTGCCAGGGTGGGCACCTTACCTGGGCTGCGCACCAGGGCGGGCTCAAGATGGCACGCGCGTTCCGTTTTTTTCACTATCTTTCAAAACGGAAATTTTAAAATCTCCTTTTTTTTTTGCCTTTTCTGGAAATTAGTGAAGGCAGCGCATCAAAGGTGCGCACCTCGCTGCCCACCTTGGTGTGCTCTGAGGTGCGCACCCGGGAGCGCTACGAAGTGTGCTCCAAGGTGCGGCGTGCACGTTGTCGGAGCCCGGTTTGCCCCGGGTGCGCACCTCGCCTGCACCTTGGCCGGGGTGGGCACCTTGGCTGGGTTTGCCCAGGGTGCGCTCCGAAGCGGGGTTACTGGAGCGCCCCCTCTTTTTTTGTCAGAGCGTTTGGTGGGGTTTCTCGCATTGGCTCTTCCCAGGCCCGGTTGTTGGGTGCGCTCCCACCCTGGCGCGCGCGAAGTTGGAAGTTGGGTTAATTGCCCGGGCGCGCACCTTCGCCAGGGTGGGCACCTTGGTGCGCACACCTTGGCTGGGCTGCGCACCAGGGCGGGCTCAAGATGGCACCAGCATTCCCTTTTTCTCACTATCTTTCAAAACGGAAATTTTAAAATCTCGTTTTTTTTTTGCCTTTTATGGAAATTAGTGAAGGCATCGCATCAAAGGTGCGCACCTCGCTGCCCACCTTGGTGTGCTCCGAGGTGCCCACCACGGTGCGCAACGCCGGTGCGAACCCGGGAGCGCCCCGATGTGTGCTCCAAGGTGCGGCGTGCACGAAGTCGGACCCCGGTTTGCCCCGGGTGCGCACCTCGCGTGCACCTTCGCCGGGGTGGGCACCTCGGCTGGGTTGCGCGCCCTGGTGCGCACCAAGGAGCGCTCCGAAGTGTGCTCCAAGGTGCGGCGTGCACGAAGTCGGAGCCCGGTTTGCCCCGGGTGCGCACCTCGCGTGCACCTTCGCCAGGGTGGGCACCTCGGTGCGCACACCTTCTCAATGTTTTCTTGCCTTTTCTGGAAATTGGTGAAGGCAGCGCATCAAAGGTGCGCACCTCGGTGTGCTCCGAGGTGCGAACCCGAGAGCGCTCCGAGGTGCCCACGAAGTCGAAAGTCGGGTTAATTGCATTGTTTTCCCCGGGTGCGCTCCGAGGTGCGCAACATCGGCGCGCACCAAGGAGGGCTCCGAAGTGTGCTCCAAGGTGCGCACGATGGCGTGCACCTCTGGTGCGCACGATTCGGAGCTCGGTTTGACCGGGGTGCGCACACCTTGGCTGGGTTGCGCACCTTTTGTGCGCTCCAAGGTGCGCACGAAGTCGGAGCTCGGTTTGCCCCGGGTGCGCACCTTCGCCAGGGTGCGCACCTTGATGCGCACGCCTTGGCTGGGCTGCGCACCTTGGTGGGCGCCATGGTGCGCACCTTTCGTGCGCTCCAAGGTGCGCACGAAGTCGGAGCTCGGTTTGCCCCGGGTGCGCACCTTGGTGGGCGCCATGGTGCACTCCGAGGTGCCCAAGATTGGTGCGCACCAAGGAGCGCTCCGAAGTGCGCTCCAAGGTGCGCGCGAAGTCGAAAGTTGGGTTAATTGTCCGGTTTGCCTCGGGTGCGCACCTTGCGTGCACCTTCGCCAGGGTGGGCGCCTTGGTGCGCACACCTTGGCTGGGCTGCGCACACCTTGGCACCCGCGTTTCCTTCATTTTAAATTTTTTTTTTTTACAATCTCTCAAGTGGGAAATTCTATAATCTCAACTTTTTTTGCCTTTTCAGGAAACTTTTGAATGGAGCGCATCATTGGTGCGCTCCGAAGTGTGCTCCAAAGCTCTCTCCAGCTGCGTGCACCTGCCCCGGCCGCGCACCCGGCCCCGCCCAGCTTCGCTCACCTGTCCCGGGCGTCTGGTGCGGAACCTTAGAGTAAGAAACATCACCGTGCACCTTGGCCAACGTGCGCGACTCGACCGAGCGCGCACTGGCCGAGGTGCACACCGATTTCACCTGGGTGCGCGCGCAGCACCTCGGGCGCACCGGGGTGCGCGCACAACGCCCGGGTTGCACCGTGGCCTGTGTGCTCGGGGCGCCTCGGGTGCGCGCTCGGTGTCGCCCCCGCGCGCGCGGTAGTGCGGGCAGCGCACCCCGGCCCGGCCCGGCCCCGACGAGAACGCAAACGGGCAAAAGGTTTATTCAAATAGCATTGCGACGCCCGGCGAAAAACTAAAAAAGGGTGCAACACCGGGACTTCCCGGGAGGTCACCCATCCCAGTACTACTCCGGCCCAAGCGCGCTTAACTGCGGAGTTCTGATGGGATCCGGTGCACTAACGCTGGTATGATCGCACCCGTTATGAGCTTGTCGCAGTGTGTACTTAGCAAACCGCGACCCACGTGCGAATCCACCCCGGCCACCCACCCCCGTCGAGGTGCACACCCTCCCTCGCGAAGTGCGCCCCGTTCGCCAAGTGTGAGCCCTGCCCGGGTGCGCGCACCTTGCTAGGGCGTCGGGTGTGCACCCGGCCCGGCCTACGTGCGTGCACCTGGAGGGGGCGTCGTGTGCGTGCAGTGTCCCGTCTGCAACGCGGTGCCCACACACCACCTCGGGCGCAACGACCTGCGCTCACATGTGGGCCGAGTGCACCTTGGTGCATGTTCGGGGCGCCTCGGGTGCACGCTCGATCTTGCCCCGGTGCACCAAGGCGCTCGGTTTGCCCCGGGTGCGCACTTGGTGCAAGGTGGGCACCCAAAATAGGGATCAAGCACCAAAACACAAGTTTCGGGATGCAAAATGGGACCCAAGGACCACAAATGCGTTCCAAGACCCATGATGGGTCCACGAGAACAAAAATGTGTTCCGAGACTTAATAAACAAATATTGGGTTTTAGGAGAAGAAACATGCTCTGATGCCCAAAACGAGAATCGACCCCGAAAAGGCCACAGGCCAAAAGTGGGATGCGAGACAAAAAAAAATGGGACCCGAGGACCAAAATTGGGTTCCCAGGTCGAAGACAGGGCAACCGGACAAGAAACGACCTCTAAGGCTCGAAATGAGTCCCGACGACTAAAACTTGACAAGAAGCACCCATCAGGCACCCAACTCGACACCCATGGGATGCCGACCCACCCGGGCTTCCACCTAGCACACCTTGGCACCCACCCACCCTCGCACCCAACCTCGCACCCAACTTAGCACCTTTGAACCCACATTGGCACTCACCCTGACCCTGGCACCTTGGAACCCACATTGGCACTCACCTTGACCCTGGCACCCACCTTTGCACTCACCTTGGGACCCACCCTGGCTCCCACCTCGGCACCCACCCAGACACCCACCTTGGTTCCTTGGCACCCACCTTGGATCCTTGGCACCCACCCCGACACCCACCTTGGCACGCAACTTGGCTACTTGCCACCCACCTTGGCTCCTTGACGCCCACCCCGACAACCACCCCGTGACCTACCCTGGCTAGGGTTGGTGCACACCCACCCTGGTGCCCACCTTGGCACCCACCCTATGACCCACCTTGGCACGCACCTTAGTACCCACCCCGTTACCCACCCTAGGACCCACCCCGTGACCCACCTTGGCCAGGGTGGGTGCACCCACCCTGGTGCCCACCTTGGCACCCACCCATCCTAGCACCCAGCCTGTGACCGGGCTTGGAACCCAACCTTGCACCCGCACCCGTCTTGGCCAGTGTGGGTGCGCACCCATCCTGGCACCCACGTTGTGACACACCCTTTAACCCACGCACCCTAGCACCCACGTTGGCACCCACCTTGGAACCCAACCTAGCAACTTGGCACCCACCCCGTGACCCACCTTGGCATCCACCATAGCAGTCGCCGACTTGGCACCCACCTCGGCACCCACCTTGACACTTGTGGACCCACCTTGCCACTCACCCTAGCATCGACCCATCCTAGCACCCACCCTGGCACCTTTGCACCCTAGCACTCACCCATCCTAGCACCTAACCTGTGACCCACCTTGACACTCACCCTCGCACCCACCTTGGAACCCAACCTAGCACCCACCCACCCTGACACCAACCCTAGCACCTACCCACCCTTGCACCCACCCTGTGACCCATCTTGGCACCCACCCATCCTACCACTCAACCTATCACCCACCTTCTCACCCACCTTGGCATCCACCTTAGCACCCACCCACACTGGCACCTTGGCACCCACCTCGGGCAAGGTGGGTGCACACCCACCCTGGCACCCAATTTAGAACCCACCGAGCATGTTACCCACCTTGGCACCCACATTGCAGCCCACCCTAGTACCCACCCTATGACCCACATTGGCATCCACACCCTAGCACCCAGGCACCTCGACACCCGCCTTGACACCCACCCTAGCACTGAACCTGTGACCCACCTTGGAACTCACCCTAGAACCCACCCACCCTGTGAACCACCTTGGCATCCACCTTAGCACCCACCCACCTTGGCACCCACTCTAGCACTCACCCATCCTAACACCCAACTTGTTACCCACCTTGGCACCCGCCCTCGCGTCCACCTTGAAACCCACCCTAGCACCCACCCACGCAGGAGCCCACCTTGGCACCCAACCTAACACCCACGCATCCTGGCACCCAACTTGTGACCCACCTTGGAACCCACCCTAGTACCCACCTTTGAACCCACTATATCACCAACCCACCTTGGCACCCACCCTATGACCCTCTTTGGAATCCACCCTAGCACGCACCCACCCTGGCACCCACCATGGAGCGCACCCTAGCACCCACCCACCTCGGCACGCACCTCAACACCCACCTTGGTGTGCGCACTGCGCCAACCTCTCAAAGACCCTATGTGGTGCGCTCCAAAGTGTACACCTTTGGTGCGCTCCAAGGTGCGCACCTTTGGTGCACACCGAGGTGCACACCAAAGTGTGCACCGAGGTGAGCACCAAAGTGCACTCCAGGGTGCACACCAAGGCGTGCACCTTTGGTGCGGTCAATGCAAACGAATTCGGAAGTTGGGGTCGATGTCCTAATCGCTGCTGCAGACTACACGTATGAGAATCGGACAAATAGCTTTATATAGGGGAGGTGTTGCGTTTGATGGGTCGACTCCCCTGGTTGTGTGCACTGCACCAACTTCAAAGACCCTGTCTTGTTTAAGAAGTCAAAAGTTGGGGTGGATGTCCTAATCATTGCTGCAGTCTACGCATGTATGAGAATCAGACAAATAGCTTATATAGGGGAGGTGTTGCATTCGGTGGGTTGACTCCCCTGGTTGTGCGCACTGCGCCAACCTCAAAGACCCCGCATAGCAGAAGAAGTCGGAAGTCGGATTTTGGTGAGCACCAAGGCGTGCACCTTTGGTGCGGTCAACGCAGACGAATTCAGAAGTTGGGGTGGATGTCCTAATCGTTGTTGCAGGCTACACATGTATGAGAATCAGACAAATAGCTTATATAGGGGAGGTGTTGGGTTTGATGGGTCAACTCCCTTGGTTGTGCGCATTACGCCAACCTCAAAGACCTTGTTTTCGTTAAGAAGTCAAAAGTTGGGGTCAATGTCCTAATGGCTCCTGCAGGCTACACATGTATGAGAATCGGACAAATAGCTTATATAGGGGAGGTGTTGGGTTTGATGGGTCGACTCCCCTGGTTGTGCGCATTACGTCAACCTCAAAGACCTTGTTTTCGTTAAGAAGTCAAAAGTTGGGGTCGATGTCCTAATTGCTCCTGTAGACTACACATGTATGAGAATCAGACAAATAGCTTATATAGGGGAGGTGTTGGGTTTGATGGGTTGACTCCCCTAGTTGTTCGCATTACACCAACCTCAAAGACCTTGTTTTCGTTTAGAAGCCGAAAGTTGGGGTCGATGTCCTAATTGCTCCTGCAGGCTACGCATGTATGAGAATCAGACAAATAGCTTATATAGGGGAGGTGTTGGGTTTGATGGGTCGACTCCCCTGGTTGTGCGCATTGCGCCAACCTCAAAGACCCTGCATTGCGGATGAAGTCGAAAGTCAGAGTTTGGTGTGCTACAAGGTGTGGTCGAAGGTGCTCACCTAGGTGTGCACCTTTGGAGCACAGGAAAAGTGCCCTCCAAAAGTGCGCACCTTTGGAGTGCACAAAAGTGCCCTCCAAAAGTGCGCACCTTTGGAGCGCAGAAAAGTGCCCTCCAAAAAGTGCCCTCCAAAAGTGCGCACCTTTGGAGCGCAGAAAAGTGCCCTCCAAAAAGTGCCCTCCAAAAGTGCGCACCTTTGGAGCGCAGAAAAGTGCCCTCCAAAAAGTGCCCTCCAAAAGTGCGCACCTTTGGAGCGCAGAAAAGTGCCCTCCAAAAAGTGCCCTCCAAAAGTGCGCACCTTTGGAGCGCAGAAAAGTGCCCTCCAAAAAGTGCCCTCCAAAAGTGCGCACCTTTGGAGCGCAGAAAAGTGCCCTCCAAAAAGTGCCCTCCAAAAGTGCGCACCTTTGGAGCGCAGAAAAGTGCCCTCCAAAAAGTGCCCTCCAAAAGTGCGCACCTTTGGAGCGCAGAAAAGTGCCCTCCAAAAAGTGCCCTCCAAAAGTGCGCACCTTTGGAGCGCAGAAAAGTGCCCTCCAAAAGTGCGCACCTTTGGAGCGCACAAAAGTGCCCTCCAAAAGTGCGCACTTTTGGTGCGCACCAAGGCGCTGGTTCGGTCGTTGCAGGCGAGTTCGGAAGTTGGGGTCGATGTCCTGAGCGGAGGTGCAAACTACACAGGTGTCGGAATCGGACAAATAGCTTATATAGGGGAGGTGTATGCTTCGATGGGTCGACTCCCCAGGTTGAGCGCACCGCGCCAACCTCAAAGACCCTACGGTATGGATGAAGTCGGAAGTTGGGTCCGATGACCGATTCGATTAGTAGGTATGCTCATGAGGTCGGAATTTGGGTCCGATGACCTGCCATGTGCAGGAAGGCGAATGTTGACACTGTGCGTTGCAAGGTGCACACCAAGGCGCTGGTGCGGTCTTTTTAGTCGAGTTCGGAAGTTGGGGTCGATGTCCTGATCGGAGGTGCAAGCTACACAGGTGTGGGAATCGGACAAATAGCTTATATAGGGGAGGTGTATGCTTCGTTGGGTCGACTCCCCGGGTTGAGCGCACCGCGCCAACCTCAAAGACCCTACGGTATGGATGAAGTCGGAAGTTGGGTCCGATGACCGATTCGATATGTAGGCATACTCGCGAGGTCGGAATTTGGGTCCGATGACCTGCCACGTGCAGGAAGGCGAATGTTGGCACTGTGCGTTGCAAGGTGCGCACCAAGGCGCTGGTTCGGTCGTTGGAGGCGAGTTCGGAAGTTGGGGTCGATGTCTTGATCGGAGGTGCAAACTACACAGGTGTGGGAATCGGACAAATAGCTTATATAGGGGAGGTGTATGCTTCGTTGGGTCGACTCCCCGGGTTGAGCGCACCGCGCCAACCTCAAAGACCCTACGGTATGGATGAAGTCGGAAGTTGGGTCCGATGACCGATTCGATATGTAGGCATACTCGCGAGGTCGGAATTTGGGTCCGATGACCTGCCATGTGCAGGAAGGCGAATGTTGGGACTGTGCGTCGCAAGGTGCGCACCAAGGCGCTGGTGCCGTCGTTGCAGTCGAGTTCGGAAGTTGGGGTCGATGTCCTGGTCAGAGGTGCAAACTACACAGGTGTGGGAATCGGACAAATAGCTTATATAGGGGAGGTGTATGCTTCGATGGGTCGACTCCCTGGGTTGAGCGCACCGCGCCAACCTCAAAGACCCTACAGTATGGATGAAGTCGGAAGTTGGGTCCGATGACCGATTCGATACGTAGGCATATTGGCGAGGTCTGAATTTGTGTCCGATGACCTGCCATGCGCAGGAAGGCGGAATTTGGGTCCGATGACCGAGTTGATGGCGTGCCATGCGCAGAAAGGCGGAATTTGGGTCCGATGACCGAGTTGATGTTGATGGCCCGCCATGCACAGGAAGGCGGAATTTGGGTCCGATGACCGATTTGAAGGCGTGCCATACGCAAAAAGGCGGAGTTTGGGTCCGATGACCGAGTTGATATTGATGGCCCGCCATGCGCAGGAAGGCGGAATTTGGGTCCGATGACCTGACATACGCATGGAGTCCGACTCGGGGGCCGATGTTCGATTCGATGACTTGCATTGTGGGTAAAGTCGGAAGTTGTGGTCTTTGACCCGATTCGATGACCAGACTTCGGCTGCTTGAGAATCGGACAAATAACTTATATAGGGGAGGTAGTGTTCTCGAGCATCCTCCCCCCGTGCCCGTTTATGTCGATTGATGCTGGTGCTCGACTGGTTGGAGCGCTCGGATGCAAAAATCTTGCACCAGGATTTATCGATTGTGATGGACACGGCAAGTCTCCTGATTGCTATGCAGGAGCTCATCGTGAATCTCTATGCGGCCTTGGTATGGACTCGACCTGCGGAATGGTTCGGCAATGGTAGTCGCTCCAACACGTCCTTGCAATGGCCACAGAGGTGATTCGACTAGAGCTCCAGTCTAGCTTTTGGGTTGCTTGGCGGACTGGTATAGCCGCGATCGAGTTCCGGCCATGAACGTTTTAGATAGCTCTTGGGCTTTCTGGGACGGAAGTCGGAAGTTTGGGCTGTTGTCCGATTTGATGACCATTCTTCGGATGTGTGAGAATCGGACAAATAACTTATATAGGGGACTGTGTTGTCTCACGCAGCCCCCTCCGTGCCCCTCTATCTCGACCGATGTTGGTGCTTGAAAGGGTTGGGATCGCTCGGATTTATAAACGTGCACCACCATTTGTCGAGTGTGAGGGACGCGGCAGGTCTCCTAAATGCTATGCGGGCGCTCTCTGAGAATCTCTATCCGGCCTCGACACAGACTAGTCTTGCTGAATGGTTTGGCACTGGTAGTCGATCCAACACGTCGTTGTTGTGGCCGCCTAGGCGATTCGATTCGAGCCCCCGTCTAGCTTTTGGGTTGCTTGGCGGATTTTGCCCTATCCGCAAGTGAGCTCGGTCCCTAAACGTTCGAGAAACCCGATTGCTATGCGCCGACTCTCTTTTTTGCGAGCCTCCATCTAGCTTTTGGGTCTCTACGGAACGGAAGTCGGAATCTGGGACCGTTGTTTGATTCGACGAGGCAGACTACGGTTGTGCGAGAATCGGACAAATAACTTATATAGGGGAGGTGTTGACTGGAGCATTCTCCCCCGTGCCCCTCTAACTCGACCAATGCTGGCGCTCGAACGGTGGTAGCGCTCGGATTTTCATTGAGCGCCAGCATTGGTCGATTTAGAGGGGCATGCGAGATTCCCGAATGCTATGCGAGGGCTCTAACGGAAATGTCTATTGGTTTCGGTATGGATGCAATTGCGAGTGGTTCGGCAAAGGTAGTCGTTCCGATGCGTCCATGTCGTGGCCAAATCGATAATTCGATTTGAGCCCTCGTATAGCATTTGGGTCTCTCGATGTGATTCCGCATTCCAGTCCCTTTGGGCACTGCTTGAGCCGCATCCCAGGGGGTTCCCTTCCCAATAATCTGCCTCGCAACCCGATTGCTATGCGGTGAGGCTCCTCGGCCGCCTCGGAACTATCTGTGTATCAGACGCATCGCGGGATAAGGGGTTGGCAACGGTAGTCGCCCCAAGCGCGTCCGATGCTTGGACCATTCCGAGGCGGCCCTGAAGCCTCTTCCGTCTAGCCGTTGGGTCCTTCTCGCCGCATCCCTCGCCTCGCACCCCGATTGCTATGCGGTGAGGCTCCTCGGCCGCCTCGGAACTATCTGTGTATCGGACGCGTCGCGGGATAAGGGGTTGTCACTGGTAGTCGCCCCAAGCGCGTCCGATGCTTGGACCATTCCGAGGCGGCCCTGAAGCCTCTTCCGTCTAGCCGTTGGGTCCTTCTCGCCGCATCCCTCGCCTCGCACCCCGATTGCTATGCGGTGAGGCTCCTCGGCCGCCTCGGAACTATCTGTGTATCGGACGCGTCGCGGGATAAGGGGTTGTCATTGGTAGTCGCCCCAAGCGCGTCCGATGCTTGGACCATTCCGAGGCGGCCCTGAAGCCTCTTCCGTCTAGCCGTTGGGTCCTTCTCGCCGCATCCCTCGCCTCGCACCCCGATTGCTATGCGGTGAGGCTCCTCGGCCGCCTCGGAACTATCTGTGTATCGGACGCGTCGCGGGATAAGGGGTTGTCACTGGTAGTCGCCCCAAGCGCGTCCGATGCTTGGACCATTCCGAGGCGGCCCTGAAGCCTCTTCCGTCTAGCCGTTGGGTCCTTCTCGCCGCATCCCTCGCCTCGCACCCCGATTGCTATGCGGTGAGGCTCCTCGGCCGCCTCGGAACTATCTGTGTATCGGACGCGTCGCGGGATAAGGGGTTGTCACTGGTAGTCGCCCCAAGCGCGTTCGATGCTTGGACCATTCCGAGGCGGCCCTGAAGCCTCTTCCGTCTAGCCGTTGGGTCCTTCTCGCCGCATCCCTCGCCTCGCACCCCGATTGCTATGCGGTGAGGCTCCTCGGCCGCCTTGGAACTATCTGTGTATCGGACGCGTCGCGGGATAAGGGGTTGTCACTGGTAGTCGCCCCAAGCGCGTCCGATGCTTGGACCATTCCGAGGCGGACCCGAAGCCTCTTCCGTCTAGCCGTTGGGTCCTTCTCGCCGCATCCTTCGCCTCGCACCCCGATTGCTATGCGGTGAGGCTCCTCGGCCGCCTCGGAACTATCTGTGTATCGGACGCGTCGCGGGATAAGGGGTTGTCACTGGTAGTCGCCCCAAGCGCGTCCGATGCTTGGACCATTCCGAGGCGGACCCGAAGCCTCTTCCGTCTAGCCGTTGGGTCCTTCTCGCCGCATCCCTCGCCTCGCACCCCGATTGCTATGCGGTGAGGCTCCTCGGCCGCCTTGGAACTATCTGTGTATCGGACGCGTCGCGGGATAAGGGGTTGTCACTGGTAGTCGCCCCAAGCGCGTCCGATGCTTGGACCATTCCGAGGCGGACCCGAAGCCTCTTCCGTCTAGCCGTTGGGTCCTTCTCGCCGCATCCCTCGCCTCGCACCCCGATTGCTATGCGGTGAGGCTCCTCGGCCGCCTTGGAACTATCTGTGTATCGGACGCGTCGCGGGATAAGGGGTTGTCACTGGTAGTCGCCCCAAGCGCGTCCGATGCTTGGACCATTCCGAGGCGGACCCGAAGCCTCTTCCGTCTAGCCGTTGGGTCCTTCTCGCCGCATCCCTCGCCTCGCACCCCGATTGCTATGCGGTGAGGCTCCTCGGCCGCCTTGGAACTATCTGTGTATCGGACGCGTCGCGGGATAAGGGGTTGTCACTGGTAGTCGCCCCAAGCGCGTCCGATGCTTGGACCATTCCGAGGCGGCCCTGAAGCCTCTTCCGTGTAGCCGTTGGGTCCTTCTCGCCGCATCCCTCGCCTCGCACCCCGATTGCTATGCGGTGAGGCTCCTCGGCCGCCTTGGAACTATCTGTGTATCGGACGCGTCGCGGGATAAGGGGTTGTCACTGGTAGTCGCCCCAAGCGCGTCCGATGCTTGGACCATTCCGAGGCGGCCCCGAAGCCTCTTCCGTGTAGCCGTTGGGTCCTTCTCGCCGCATCCCTCGCCTCGCACCCCGATTGCTATGCGGTGAGGCTCCTCGGCCGCCTTGGAACTATCTGTGTATCGGACGCATCGCGGGATAAGGGGTTGGCAGTGGTAGTCGCCCCAAGCGCATCCGATGCTTGGACCATTCCGAGGCGGCCCTGCAGCCTCTTCCGTCTAGCCGTTGGGGCCATCTCGCCGCATCCCCCACCTCGCACCACGATTGCTATGCGGTGAGGCTCCTTGGCCGCCTCGGAACTATCTGTGTATCGGACGCATTGCGGGATAAGGGGTTGTCACTGGTAGTCGCCCCAAGCGCGTCCGATGCTTGGACTATTCCGAGGCGGCCCTGCAGCCTCTTCCGTCTAGCCGTTGGGGCCATCTCGCTGCATCCCCCACCTCCTCGGCCGCCTCGGAACTATCTGTGTATCGGACGCATCGCGGGATAAGGGGTTGGCAGTGGTAGTCGCCCCAAGCGCGTCCGATGCTTGGACTATTCCGAGGCAGCCCTGCAGCCTCTTCCGTCTAGCCTTTGGGGCCATCTCGCCGCATCCCTCGCCTCGCACCCCGATTGCTATGCGGTGAGGCTCCTCGGCCGCCTGGGAACTATCTTCGTATCGGACGCATCGCGGGATAAGGGGTTGTCACTGGTAGTCGCCCCAAGCGCGTCCGATGCTTGGACTATTCCGAGGCGGCCCTGTGGCCTCTTCCGTCTAGCCGTTGGGGCCATCTCGCCGCATCCCCCACCTCGCACCCCGATTGCTATGCGGTGAGGCTCTTCGGCCGCCTTGGAACTATCTTCGTATCGGACGCATCGCGGGATAAGGGGTTGTCACTGGTAGTGGCCCCAAGCGCGTCCGATGCTTGGACTATTCCGAGGCGGCCCTGCAGCCTCTTCCGTCTAGCCGTTGGGGCCATCTCGCCGCATCCCCCACCTCGCACCCCGATTGCTAGGCGGTGAGGCTCCTCGGCCGCCTTGGAACTATCTTCGTATCGGACGCATCGCGGGATAAGGGGTTGTCACTGGTAGTCGCCCCAAGCGCGTCCGATGCTTGGACTATTCCGACGCGGCCCTGTGGCCTCTTCCGTCTAGCCGTTGGGGCCATCTCGCCGCATCCCCCACCTCGCACCCCGATTGCTATGCGGTGAGGCTCCTCGGCCGCCTTGGAACCATCTTCGTATCGGACGCATCGCGGGATAGGGGGCTGTCACTGGTAGTCGCCCCAAGCGTGTCCGATGCTTGGACCATTCCTAGGCGGCCCTGAAGCCTCTTCCGTCTAGCCGTTGGGGCCTTCCCGCCCCATCCCTCGCCTCGCACCCCCGATTGCTATGCGGTGAGGCTCCTCGGCCGCCTTGGAACCATCTGTGTATCGGACGCATCGCGGGATAAGGGGTTGGCACTGGCAGTCGCCCCAAGCGCGTCCGATGCTTGGACCATTCCGAGGTGGCCCTGAAGCCTCTTCCGTCTAGCCGTTGGGGCCTTCCCGCCCCATCCCTCGCCTCGCACCCCGATTGATATGCGGTGAGGCTCCTCGGCCGCCTTGGAACTATCTGTGTATCGGACGCATCGCGGGATAAGGGGTTGGCACTGGTAGTCGTCCCAATCGCATCCGATGCTTGGACCATTCCGAGGCGGCCCTGCAGCCTCTTCCGTTTAGCCGTCGGGGCCTTCCCGCCGCATCCCTCGCCTCGCATCCCGATTCCTATGCGGTGAGTCTTCTCGGCCGCCGCGGAACTATACCTGTTATTGCTACTGCATCCTTCGGCTGGTAACCTCCTCTGCCGCCTTGGAACGTTCTCTTTGTCGGACGCGTCG
>NW_026728986.1:0-5000 GCF_030272615.1 Cryptomeria japonica | reverse complement strand
GGGAGCGCTCCGATGTGTGCTCCAAGGTGCGGCGTGCACGAAGTCCGAGCCCGGTTTGCCCCGGGTGCGCACCTCGCGTGCACCTTCGCCGGGGTGAGCACCTTGGTGTGCAGACCTTGGTTGGGTTGCGCGCCCTGGTGCGCACCAAGGAGCGCTCTGAAGTGTGCTCCAAGGTGCGGCGTGCACGAAGTCGGAGCCCGGTTTGCCCCGGGTGTGCACCTCGGGTGCGCACCTCGCGTGCACCTTCGCTGCGGTGGGCACCTTGGCTGGGTTGCGCGCCTTGGTGGGCACCATGCAGTGCACGAAGTCGGAGCCCGGATTGCCCCGGGCGCGCACCTCCGCCAGGGTGGGCACCTTGGTGCGCACAACTTGCCTGGGCTGCGCACCAGGAAGGGCTCAAGATGGCACCCGCGTTCCGTTTTTTTCACTATCTTTCAGAACGGAAATTTTAAAATCTCGTTTTTTTTTGCCTTTTCTGGAAATTAGTGAAGGCAGCGCATCAAAGGTGCGCAACGCTGGTGCGAACCTGGGAGCGCTCCGATGTGTGCTCCAAGGTGCGGCGTGCACGAAGTCGGACCCCGGTTTGCCCCGGGTGCGCACCTCGCGTGCACCTTGGTGCGCACACCTTGGCTGGGTTGCGCGCCCTGGTGGGCACCATGGTGCGCACCAAGGAGCGCTCCGAAGTGTGCTCCAAGGTGCGGCGTGCACGAAGTCGGAGCCCGGTTTGCCCCGGGTGCGCACCTCGCGTGCACCTTCGCCGCGGTGGGCACCATGGCGTGCACGAAGTCGGAGCCCGGTTTGCCCCGGGTGCGCACCTCGCGTGCACCTTCGCCGGGGTGGGCACCTTGGTGTGCAGACCTTGGCTGGGTTGCGCGCCCTGGTGGGCACCATGGTGCGCACCAAGGAGCGCTCCGAAGTGTGCTCCAAGGTGCGGCCTGCACGAAGTCGGAGCCCGGTTTGCCCCGGGTGTGCACCTCGGGTGGGCACCTTGGTGCGCATGCCTTGCCTGGGCTGCGCACCAGGGCGGGCTCAAGATGGCACCCGCGTTCCTTTTTTTTCACTATCTTTCAAAACGGAAATTTTAAAATCTCATTTTTTTTTGCCTTTTTCTGGAAATTAGTGAAGGCAGCGCATCAAAGGTGCGCACCTCGCTGCCCACCACGGTGCGCAACGCCGGTGGGCACCCGGGAGTGCTTCGAAGTGTGCTCCAAGGTGCTGCGTGCACGTTGTCGGAGCCCGGTTTGCCCCGGGTGCGCACCTCGCGTGCACCTTCGTCGGGGTGGGCACCTTGGCTGGGTTTGCCCCGGCTGCGCTCCGAAGCGGGGTTATTGGAGCGCCGCCTCTTTTTTTGTCGGAGCGTTTGGTGGGGTTTCTCGCATTGGCTCTTCCGAGGCCCGGTTGCCACCCTGGCGCGCACGAAGTCGGAAGTAGGGTTAATTGCCCGGGTGCGCACCTTTGCCAGGGTGGGCACCTTACCTGGGCTGCGCACCAGGGCGGGCTCAAGATGGCACGCGCGTTCCGTTTTTTTCACTATCTTTCAAAACGGAAATTTTAAAATCTCCTTTTTTTTTTGCCTTTTCTGGAAATTAGTGAAGGCAGCGCATCAAAGGTGCGCACCTCGCTGCCCACCTTGGTGTGCTCTGAGGTGCGCACCCGGGAGCGCTACGAAGTGTGCTCCAAGGTGCGGCGTGCACGTTGTCGGAGCCCGGTTTGCCCCGGGTGCGCACCTCGCCTGCACCTTGGCCGGGGTGGGCACCTTGGCTGGGTTTGCCCAGGGTGCGCTCCGAAGCGGGGTTACTGGAGCGCCCCCTCTTTTTTTGTCAGAGCGTTTGGTGGGGTTTCTCGCATTGGCTCTTCCCAGGCCCGGTTGTTGGGTGCGCTCCCACCCTGGCGCGCGCGAAGTTGGAAGTTGGGTTAATTGCCCGGGCGCGCACCTTCGCCAGGGTGGGCACCTTGGTGCGCACACCTTGGCTGGGCTGCGCACCAGGGCGGGCTCAAGATGGCACCAGCATTCCCTTTTTCTCACTATCTTTCAAAACGGAAATTTTAAAATCTCGTTTTTTTTTTGCCTTTTATGGAAATTAGTGAAGGCATCGCATCAAAGGTGCGCACCTCGCTGCCCACCTTGGTGTGCTCCGAGGTGCCCACCACGGTGCGCAACGCCGGTGCGAACCCGGGAGCGCCCCGATGTGTGCTCCAAGGTGCGGCGTGCACGAAGTCGGACCCCGGTTTGCCCCGGGTGCGCACCTCGCGTGCACCTTGGTGCGCACACCTTGGCTGGGTTGCGCGGCCTGGTGGGCACCATGGTGCGCACCAAGGAGCGCTCCGAAGTGTGCTCCAAGGTGCGGCGTGCACGAAGTCGGAGCCCGGTTTGCCCCGGGTACGCACCTCGCGTGCACCTTCGCCGGGGTGGGCACCTCGGCTGGGTTGCGCGCCCTGGTGCGCACCAAGGAGCGCTCCGAAGTGTGCTCCAAGGTGCGGCGTGCACGAAGTCGGAGCCCGGTTTGCCCCGGGTGCGCACCTTCGCCGCGGTGCGCACCATGGCGTGCACGAAGTCGGAGCCCGGTTTGCCCCGGGTGCGCACCTCGCGTGCACCTTCGGCGGGGTTGCGCGCCCTGGTGGGCACCATGGTGCGCACCAAGGAGCGCTCCGAAGTGTGCTCCAAGGTGCGGCGTGCACGAAGTCGGAGCCCGGTTTGCCCCGGGTGCGCACCTCGCGTGCACCTTCGGCGGGGTTGCGCGCCCTGGTGGGCACCATGGTGCGCACCAAGGAGCGCTCCGAAGTGTGCTCCAAGGTGCGGCGTGCACGAAGTCGGAGCCCGGTTTGCCCCGGGTGCGCACCTCGCGTGCACCTTCGCCGCGGTGGGCACCATGGCGTGCACGAAGTCGGAGCCCGGTTTGCCCCGGGTGCGCACCTCGCGTGCACCTTCGCCGGGGTGGGCACCTCGGCTGGGTTGCGCGCCCTGGTGCGCACCAAGGAGCGCTCCGAAGTGTGCTCCAAGGTGCGGCGTGCACGAAGTCGGAGCCCGGTTTGCCCCGGGTGCGCACCTCGCGTGCACCTTCGCCAGGGTGGGCACCTCGGTGTGCTCCGAGGTGCGAACCCGAGAGCGCTCCGAGGTGCCCACGAAGTCGAAAGTCGGGTTAATTGCATTGTTTTCCCCGGGTGCGCTCCGAGGTGCGCAACATCGGCGCGCACCAAGGAGGGCTCCGAAGTGTGCTCCAAGGTGCGCACGATGGCGTGCACCTCTGGTGCGCACGATTCGGAGCTCGGTTTGACCGGGGTGCGCACACCTTGGCTGGGTTGCGCACCTTTTGTGCGCTCCAAGGTGCGCACGAAGTCGGAGCTCGGTTTGCCCCGGGTGCGCACCTTCGCCAGGGTGCGCACCTTGATGCGCACGCCTTGGCTGGGCTGCGCACCTTGGTGGGCGCCATGGTGCGCACCTTTCGTGCGCTCCAAGGTGCGCACGAAGTCGGAGCTCGGTTTGCCCCGGGTGCGCACCTTGGTGGGCGCCATGGTGCACTCCGAGGTGCCCAAGATTGGTGCGCACCAAGGAGCGCTCCGAAGTGCGCTCCAAGGTGCGCGCGAAGTCGAAAGTTGGGTTAATTGTCCGGTTTGCCTCGGGTGCGCACCTTGCGTGCACCTTCGCCAGGGTGGGCGCCTTGGTGCGCACACCTTGGCTGGGCTGCGCACACCTTGGCACCCGCGTTTCCTTCATTTTAAATTTTTTTTTTTTACAATCTCTCAAGTGGGAAATTCTATAATCTCAACTTTTTTTGCCTTTTCAGGAAACTTTTGAATGGAGCGCATCATTGGTGCGCTCCGAAGTGTGCTCCAAAGCTCTCTCCAGCTGCGTGCACCTGCCCCGGCCGCGCACCCGGCCCCGCCCAGCTTCGCTCACCTGTCCCGGGCGTCTGGTGCGGAACCTTAGAGTAAGAAACATCACCGTGCACCTTGGCCAACGTGCGCGACTCGACCGAGCGCGCACTGGCCGAGGTGCACACCGATTTCACCTGGGTGCGCGCGCAGCACCTCGGGCGCACCGGGGTGCGCGCACAACGCCCGGGTTGCACCGTGGCCTGTGTGCTCGGGGCGCCTCGGGTGCGCGCTCGGTGTCGCCCCCCGCGCGCGCGGTAGTGCGGGCAGCGCACCCCGGCCCGGCCCGGCCCCGACGAGAACGCAAACGGGCAAAAGGTTTATTCAAATAGCATTGCGACGCCCGGCGAAAAACTAAAAAAGGGTGCAACACCGGGACTTCCCGGGAGGTCACCCATCCCAGTACTACTCCGGCCCAAGCGCGCTTAACTGCGGAGTTCTGATGGGATCCGGTGCACTAACGCTGGTATGATCGCACCCGTTATGAGCTTGTCGCAGTGTGTACTTAGCAAACCGCGACCCACGTGCGAATCCACCCCGGCCACCCACCCCCGTCGAGGTGCACACCCTCCCTCGCGAAGTGCGCCCCGTTCGCCAAGTGTGAGCCCTGCCCGGGTGCGCGCACCTTGCTAGGGCGTCGGGTGTGCACCCGGCCCGGCCTACGTGCGTGCACCTGGAGGGGGCGTCGTGTGCGTGCAGTGTCCCGTCTGCAACGCGGTGCCCACACACCACCTCGGGCGCAACGACCTGCGCTCACATGTGGGCCGAGTGCACCTTGGTGCATGTTCGGGGCGCCTCGGGTGCACGCTCGATCTTGCCCCGGTGCACCAAGGCGCTCGGTTTGCCCCGGGTGCGCACTTGGTGCAAGGTGGGCACCCAAAATAGGGATCAAGCACCAAAACACAAGTTTCGGGATGCAAAATGGGACCCAAGGACCACAAATGCGTTCCAAGACCCATGATGGGTCCACGAGAACAAAAATGTGTTCCGAGACTTAATAAACAAATATTGGGTTTTAGGAGAAGAAACATGCTCTGATGCCCAAAACGAGAATCGACCCCGAAAAGGCCACAGGCCAAAAGTGGGATGCGAGACAAAAAAAAATGGGACCCGAGGACCAAAATTGG
>NW_026728985.1:275000-336486 GCF_030272615.1 Cryptomeria japonica | reverse complement strand
CAAAAAAAGAGGCGGCGCTCCAATAACCCCGCTTCGGAGCGCAGCCGGGGCAAACCAAGCCAAGGTGCCCACCCCGACGAAGGTGCACGCGAGGTGCGCACCCGGGGCAAACCGGGCTCCGACAACGTGCACGCAGCACCTTGGAGCACACTTCGAAGCACTCCCGGGTGCCCACCGGCGTTGCGCACCGTGGTGGGCAGCGAGGTGCGCACCTTTGATGCGCTGCCTTCACTAATTTCCAGAAAAAGGCAAAAAAAAATGAGATTTTAAAATTTCCGTTTTGAAAGATAGTGAAAAAAAAGGAACGCGGGTGCCATCTTGAGCCCGCCCTGGTGCGCAGCCCAGGCAAGGCATGCGCACCAAGGTGCCCACCCGAGGTGCACACCCGGGGCAAACCGGGCTCCGACTTCGTGCAGGCCGCACCTTGGAGCACACTTCGGAGCGCTCCTTGGTGCGCACCATGGTGCCCACCAGGGCGCACCCGAGGCAAACCGGGCTCCGACTTCGTGCACGCCGCACCTTGGAGCACACATCGGAGCGCTCCCAGGTTCGCACCAGCGTTGCGCACCTTTGATGCGCTGCCTTCACTAATTTCCAGAAAAGGCAAAAAAAAACGATATTTTAAAATTTCCGTTCTGAAAGATAGTGAAAAAAACGGAACGCGGGTGCCATCTTGAGCCCTTCCTGATGCGCAGCCCAGGCAAGTTGTGCGCACCAAGGTGCCCACCCTGGCGGAGGTGCGCGCCCGGGGCAAACCGGGCTCCGACTTCGTGCACTGCATGGTGCCCACCAAGGCGCGCAACCCAGCCAAGGTGCCCACCGCAGCGAAGGTGCACGCGAGGTGCGCACCCGAGGTGCACACCCGGGGCAAACCGGGCTCCGACTTCGTGCACGCCGCACCTTGGAGCACACTTCAGAGCGCTCCTTGGTACGCACCAGGGCGCGCAACCCAGCCAAGGTGCTCACCCCGGCGAAGGTGCACGCGAGGTGCGCACCCGGGGCAAACCGGGCTCGGACTTCGTGCACGCCGCACCTTGGAGCACACATCGGAGCGCTCCCGGGTTCGCACCAGCATTGCGCACCTTTGATGCGCTGCCTTCACTAATTTCCAGAAAAGGCAAAAAAAAGAAAAAAATGAGATTTTAAAATTTCCGTTTTGAAAGATAGTGAAAAAAACGGAACGCGGGTGCCATCTTGAGCCCGCCCTGGTGTGCAGCCCAGGCAAGTTGTGCGCACCAAGGCACCCACCCTGGCCAAGGTGGGTCACGGGGTGGGTCCTAGGGTGGGTAACGGGGTGGGTACTAAGGTGCGTGCCAAGGTGGGTCATAGGGTGGGTGCCAAGGTGGGCACCAGGGTGGGTGTGCACCAACCCTAGCCAGGGTAGGTCACGGGGTGGTTGTCGGGGTGGGCGTCAAGGAGCCAAGGTGGGTGGCAAGTAGCCAAGTTGCGTGCCAAGGTGGGTGTCGGGGTGGGTGCCAAGGATCCAAGGTGGGTGCCAAGGAACCAAGGTGGGTGTCTGGGTGGGTGCCGAGGTGGGAGCCAGGGTGGGTCCCAAGGTGAGTGCAAAGGTGGGTGCCAGGGTCAAGGTGAGTGCCAATGTGGGTTCCAAGGTGCCAGGGTCAGGGTGAGTGCCAATGTGGGTTCAAAGGTGCTAAGTTGGGTGCGAGGTTGGGTGCGAGGGTGGGTGGGTGCCAAGGTGTGCTAGGTGGAAGCCCGGGTGGGTCGGCATCCCATGGGTGTCGAGTTGGGTGCCTGATGGGTGCTTCTTGTCAAGTTTTAGTCGTCGGGACTCATTTCGAGCCTTAGAGGTCGTTTCTTGTCCGGTTGCCCTGTCTTCGACCTGGGAACCCAATTTTGGTCCTCGGGTCCCATTTTTTTTTGTCTCGCATCCCACTTTTGGCCTGTGGCCTTTTCGGGGTCGATTCTCGTTTTGGGCATCAGAGCATGTTTCTTCTCCTAAAACCCAATATTTGTTTATTAAGTCTCGGAACACATTTTTGTTCTCGTGGACCCATCATGGGTCTTGGAACGCATTTGTGGTCCTTGGGTCCCATTTTGCATCCCGAAACTTGTGTTTTGGTGCTTGATCCCTATTTTGGGTGCCCACCTTGCACCAAGTGCGCACCCGGGGCAAACCGAGCGCCTTGGTGCACCGGGGCAAGATCGAGCGTGCACCCGAGGCGCCCCGAACATGCACCAAGGTGCACTCGGCCCACATGTGAGCGCAGGTCGTTGCGCCCGAGGTGGTGTGTGGGCACCGCGTTGCAGACGGGACACTGCACGCACACGACGCCCCCTCCAGGTGCACGCACGTAGGCCGGGCCGGGTGCACACCCGACGCCCTAGCAAGGTGCGCGCACCCGGGCAGGGCTCACACTTGGCGAACGGGGCGCACTTCGCGAGGGAGGGTGTGCACCTCGACGGGGGTGGGTGGCCGGGGTGGATTCGCACGTGGGTCGCGGTTTGCTAAGTACACACTGCGACAAGCTCATAACGGGTGCGATCATACCAGCGTTAGTGCACCGGATCCCATCAGAACTCCGCAGTTAAGCGCGCTTGGGCCGGAGTAGTACTGGGATGGGTGACCTCCCGGGAAGTCCCGGTGTTGCACCCTTTTTTAGTTTTTCGCCGGGCGTCGCAATGCTATTTGAATAAACCTTTTGCCCGTTTGCGTTCTCGTCGGGGCCGGGCCGGGCCGGGGTGCGCTGCCCGCACTACCGCGCGCGCGGGGGGCGACACCTGAGCGCGCACCCGAGGCGCCCCGAGCACACAGGCCACGGTGCAACCCGGGCGTTGTGCGCGCACCCCGGTGCGCCCGAGGTGCTGCGCGCGCACCCAGGTGAAATCGGTGTGCACCTCGGCCAGTGCGCGCTCGGTCGAGTCGCGCACGTTGGCCAAGGTGCACGGTGATGTTTCTTACTCTAAGGTTCCGCACCAGACGCCCGGGACAGGTGAGCGAAGCTGGGCGGGGCCGGGTGCGCGGCCGGGGCAGGTGCACGCAGCTGGAGAGAGCTTTGGAGCACACTTCGGAGCGCACCAATGATGCGCTCCATTCAAAAGTTTCCTGAAAAGGCAAAAAAAGTTGAGATTATAGAATTTCCCACTTGAGAGATTGTAAAAAAAAAAAATTTAAAATGAAGGAAACGCGGGTGCCAAGGTGTGCGCAGCCCAGCCAAGGTGTGCGCACCAAGGCGCCCACCCTGGCGAAGGTGCACGCAAGGTGCGCACCCGAGGCAAACCGGACAATTAACCCAACTTTCGACTTCGCGCGCACCTTGGAGCGCACTTCGGAGCGCTCCTTGGTGCGCACCAATCTTGGGCACCTCGGAGTGCACCATGGCGCCCACCAAGGTGCGCACCCGGGGCAAACCGAGCTCCGACTTCGTGCGCACCTTGGAGCGCACGAAAGGTGCGCACCATGGCGCCCACCAAGGTGCGCAGCCCAGCCAAGGCGTGCGCATCAAGGTGCGCACCCTGGCGAAGGTGCGCACCCGGGGCAAACCGAGCTCCGACTTCGTGCGCACCTTGGAGCGCACAAAAGGTGCGCAACCCAGCCAAGGTGTGCGCACCCCGGTCAAACCGAGCTCCGAATCGTGCGCACCAGAGGTGCACGCCATCGTGCGCACCTTGGAGCACACTTCGGAGCCCTCCTTGGTGCGCGCCGATGTTGCGCACCTCGGAGCGCACCCGGGGAAAACAATGCAATTAACCCGACTTTCGACTTCGTGGGCACCTCGGAGCGCTCTCGGGTTCGCACCTCGGAGCACACCGAGGTGCGCACCTTTGATGCGCTGCCTTCACCAATTTCCAGAAAAGGCAAGAAAACATTGAGAAGGTGTGCGCACCGAGGTGCCCACCCTGGCGAAGGTGCACGCGAGGTGCGCACCCGGGGCAAACCGGGCTCCGACTTCGTGCACGCCGCACCTTGGAGCACACTTCGGAGCGCTCCTTGGTGCGCACCAGGGCGCGCAACCCAGCCGAGGTGCCCACCCCGGCGAAGGTGCACGCGAGGTGCGCACCCGGGGCAAACCGGGCTCCGACTTCGTGCACGCCATGGTGCCCACCGCGGCGAAGGTGCACGCGAGGTGCGCACCCGGGGCAAACCGGGCTCCGACTTCGTGCACGCCGCACCTTGGAGCACACTTCGGAGCGCTCCTTGGTGCGCACCATGGTGCCCACCAGGGCGCGCAACCCCGCCGAAGGTGCACGCGAGGTGCGCACCCGGGGCAAACCGGGCTCCGACTTCGTGCACGCCGCACCTTGGAGCACACTTCGGAGCGCTCCTTGGTGCGCACCATGGTGCCCACCAGGGCGCGCAACCCCGCCGAAGGTGCACGCGAGGTGCGCACCCGGGGCAAACCGGGCTCCGACTTCGTGCACGCCATGGTGCGCACCGCGGCGAAGGTGCGCACCCGGGGCAAACCGGGCTCCGACTTCGTGCACGCCGCACCTTGGAGCACACTTCGGAGCGCTCCTTGGTGCGCACCAGGGCGCGCAACCCAGCCGAGGTGCCCACCCCGGCGAAGGTGCACGCGAGGTGCGTACCCGGGGCAAACCGGGCTCCGACTTCGTGCACGCCGCACCTTGGAGCACACTTCGGAGCGCTCCTTGGTGCGCACCATGGTGCCCACCAGGCCGCGCAACCCAGCCAAGGTGTGCGCACCAAGGTGCACGCGAGGTGCGCACCCGGGGCAAACCGGGGTCCGACTTCGTGCACGCCGCACCTTGGAGCACACATCGGGGCGCTCCCGGGTTCGCACCGGCGTTGCGCACCGTGGTGGGCACCTCGGAGCACACCAAGGTGGGCAGCGAGGTGCGCACCTTTGATGCGATGCCTTCACTAATTTCCATAAAAGGCAAAAAAAAAACGAGATTTTAAAATTTCCGTTTTGAAAGATAGTGAGAAAAAGGGAATGCTGGTGCCATCTTGAGCCCGCCCTGGTGCGCAGCCCAGCCAAGGTGTGCGCACCAAGGTGCCCACCCTGGCGAAGGTGCGCGCCCGGGCAATTAACCCAACTTCCAACTTCGCGCGCGCCAGGGTGGGAGCGCACCCAACAACCGGGCCTGGGAAGAGCCAATGCGAGAAACCCCACCAAACGCTCTGACAAAAAAAGAGGGGGCGCTCCAGTAACCCCGCTTCGGAGCGCACCCTGGGCAAACCCAGCCAAGGTGCCCACCCCGGCCAAGGTGCAGGCGAGGTGCGCACCCGGGGCAAACCGGGCTCCGACAACGTGCACGCCGCACCTTGGAGCACACTTCGTAGCGCTCCCGGGTGCGCACCTCAGAGCACACCAAGGTGGGCAGCGAGGTGCGCACCTTTGATGCGCTGCCTTCACTAATTTCCAGAAAAGGCAAAAAAAAAAGGAGATTTTAAAATTTCCGTTTTGAAAGATAGTGAAAAAAACGGAACGCGCGTGCCATCTTGAGCCCGCCCTGGTGCGCAGCCCAGGTAAGGTGCCCACCCTGGCAAAGGTGCGCACCCGGGCAATTAACCCTACTTCCGACTTCGTGCGCGCCAGGGTGGCAACCGGGCCTCGGAAGAGCCAATGCGAGAAACCCCACCAAACGCTCCGACAAAAAAAGAGGCGGCGCTCCAATAACCCCGCTTCGGAGCGCAGCCGGGGCAAACCCAGCCAAGGTGCCCACCCCGACGAAGGTGCACGCGAGGTGCGCACCCGGGGCAAACCGGGCTCCGACAACGTGCACGCAGCACCTTGGAGCACACTTCGAAGCACTCCCGGGTGCCCACCGGCGTTGCGCACCGTGGTGGGCAGCGAGGTGCGCACCTTTGATGCGCTGCCTTCACTAATTTCCAGAAAAAGGCAAAAAAAAATGAGATTTTAAAATTTCCGTTTTGAAAGATAGTGAAAAAAAAGGAACGCGGGTGCCATCTTGAGCCCGCCCTGGTGCGCAGCCCAGGCAAGGCATGCGCACCAAGGTGCCCACCCGAGGTGCACACCCGGGGCAAACCGGGCTCCGACTTCGTGCAGGCCGCACCTTGGAGCACACTTCGGAGCGCTCCTTGGTGCGCACCATGGTGCCCACCAGGGCGCGCAACCCAGCCAAGGTCTGCACACTAAGGTGCCCACCCCGGCGAAGGTGCACGCGAGGTGCGCACCCGGGGCAAACCGGGCTCCGACTTCGTGCACGCCATGGTGCCCACCGCGGCGAAGGTGCACGCGAGGTGCGCACCCGGGGCAAACCGGGCTCCGACTTCGTGCACGCCGCACCTTGGAGCACACTTCGGAGCGCTCCTTGGTGCGCACCATGGTGCCCACCAGGGCGCGCAACCCAGCCAAGGTGTGCGCACCAAGGTGCACGCGAGGTGCGCACCCGGGGCAAACCGGGGTCCGACTTCGTGCACGCCGCACCTTGGAGCACACATCGGAGCGCTCCCAGGTTCGCACCAGCGTTGCGCACCTTTGATGCGCTGCCTTCACTAATTTCCAGAAAAGGCAAAAAAAAACGATATTTTAAAATTTCCGTTCTGAAAGATAGTGAAAAAAACGGAACGCGGGTGCCATCTTGAGCCCTTCCTGGTGCGCAGCCCAGGCAAGTTGTGCGCACCAAGGTGCCCACCCTGGCGGAGGTGCGCGCCCGGGGCAAACCGGGCTCCGACTTCGTGCACTGCATGGTGCCCACCAAGGCGCGCAACCCAGCCAAGGTGCCCACCGCAGCGAAGGTGCACGCGAGGTGCACACCCGGGGCAAACCGGGCTCCGACTTCGTGCACGCCGCACCTTGGAGCACACTTCAGAGCGCTCCTTGGTGCGCACCAGGGCGCGCAACCCAGCCGAGGTGCCCACCCCGGCGAAGGTGCACGCGAGGTGCGCACCCGGGGCAAACCGGGCTCCGACTTCGTGCACGCCATGGTGCCCACCGCGGCGAAGGTGCGCACCCGGGGCAAACCGGGCTCCGACTTCGTGCACGCCGCACCTTGGAGCACACTTCGGAGCGCTCCTTGGTGCGCACCATGGTGCCCACCAGGCCGCGCAACCCAGCCAAGGTGTGCGCACCAAGGTGCACGCGAGGTGCGCACCCGGGGCAAACCGGGGTCCGACTTCGTGCACGCCGCACCTTGGAGCACACATCGGGGCGCTCCCGGGTTCGCACCGGCGTTGCGCACCGTGGTGGGCACCTCGGAGCACACCAAGGTGGGCAGCGAGGTGCGCACCTTTGATGCGATGCCTTCACTAATTTCCATAAAAGGCAAAAAAAAAACGAGATTTTAAAATTTCCGTTTTGAAAGATAGTGAGAAAAAGGGAATGCTGGTGCCATCTTGAGCCCGCCCTGGTGCGCAGCCCAGCCAAGGTTTGCGCACCAAGGTGCCCACCCTGGCGAAGGTGCGCGCCCGGGCAATTAACCCAACTTCCAACTTCGCGCGCGCCAGGGTGGGAGCGCACCCAACAACCGGGCCTGGGAAGAGCCAATGCGAGAAACCCCACCAAACTCTCTGACAAAAAAAGAGGGGGCGCTCCAGTAACCCCGCTTCGGAGCGCACCCTGGGCAAACCCAGCCAAGGTGCCCACCCCGGCCAAGGTGCAGGCGAGGTGCGCACCCGGGGCAAACCGGGCTCCGACAACGTGCACGCCGCACCTTGGAGCACACTTCGTAGCGCTCCCGGGTGCGCACCTCAGAGCACACCAAGGTGGGCAGCGAGGTGCGCACCTTTGATGCGCTGCCTTCACTAATTTCCAGAAAAGGCAAAAAAAAAAGGAGATTTTAAAATTTCCGTTTTGAAAGATAGTGAAAAAAACGGAACGCGCGTGCCATCTTGAGCCCGCCCTGGTGCGCAGCCCAGGTAAGGTGCCACCCTGGCAAAGGTGCGCACCCGGGCAATTAACCCTACTTCCGACTTCGTGCGCGCCAGGGTGGCAACCGGGCCTCGGAAGAGCCAATGCGAGAAACCCCACCAAACGCTCCGACAAAAAAAGAGGCGGCGCTCCAATAACCCCGCTTCGGAGCGCAGCCGGGGCAAACCAAGCCAAGGTGCCCACCCCGACGAAGGTGCACGCGAGGTGCGCACCCGGGGCAAACCGGGCTCCGACAACGTGCACGCAGCACCTTGGAGCACACTTCGAAGCACTCCCGGGTGCCCACCGGCGTTGCGCACCGTGGTGGGCAGCGAGGTGCGCACCTTTGATGCGCTGCCTTCACTAATTTCCAGAAAAAGGCAAAAAAAAATGAGATTTTAAAATTTCCGTTTTGAAAGATAGTGAAAAAAAAGGAACGCGGGTGCCATCTTGAGCCCGCCCTGGTGCGCAGCCCAGGCAAGGCATGCGCACCAAGGTGCCCACCCGAGGTGCACACCCGGGGCAAACCGGGCTCCGACTTCGTGCAGGCCGCACCTTGGAGCACACTTCGGAGCGCTCCTTGGTGCGCACCATGGTGCCCACCAGGGCGCACCCGAGGCAAACCGGGCTCCGACTTCGTGCACGCCGCACCTTGGAGCACACATCGGAGCGCTCCCAGGTTCGCACCAGCGTTGCGCACCTTTGATGCGCTGCCTTCACTAATTTCCAGAAAAGGCAAAAAAAAACGATATTTTAAAATTTCCGTTCTGAAAGATAGTGAAAAAAACGGAACGCGGGTGCCATCTTGAGCCCTTCCTGATGCGCAGCCCAGGCAAGTTGTGCGCACCAAGGTGCCCACCCTGGCGGAGGTGCGCGCCCGGGGCAAACCGGGCTCCGACTTCGTGCACTGCATGGTGCCCACCAAGGCGCGCAACCCAGCCAAGGTGCCCACCGCAGCGAAGGTGCACGCGAGGTGCGCACCCGAGGTGCACACCCGGGGCAAACCGGGCTCCGACTTCGTGCACGCCGCACCTTGGAGCACACTTCAGAGCGCTCCTTGGTACGCACCAGGGCGCGCAACCCAGCCAAGGTGCTCACCCCGGCGAAGGTGCACGCGAGGTGCGCACCCGGGGCAAACCGGGCTCGGACTTCGTGCACGCCGCACCTTGGAGCACACATCGGAGCGCTCCCGGGTTCGCACCAGCATTGCGCACCTTTGATGCGCTGCCTTCACTAATTTCCAGAAAAGGCAAAAAAAAGAAAAAAATGAGATTTTAAAATTTCCGTTTTGAAAGATAGTGAAAAAAACGGAACGCGGGTGCCATCTTGAGCCCGCCCTGGTGTGCAGCCCAGGCAAGTTGTGCGCACCAAGGCACCCACCCTGGCCAAGGTGGGTCACGGGGTGGGTCCTAGGGTGGGTAACGGGGTGGGTACTAAGGTGCGTGCCAAGGTGGGTCATAGGGTGGGTGCCAAGGTGGGCACCAGGGTGGGTGTGCACCAACCCTAGCCAGGGTAGGTCACGGGGTGGTTGTCGGGGTGGGCGTCAAGGAGCCAAGGTGGGTGGCAAGTAGCCAAGTTGCGTGCCAAGGTGGGTGTCGGGGTGGGTGCCAAGGATCCAAGGTGGGTGCCAAGGAACCAAGGTGGG
The DNA here is from genome assembly GCF_030272615.1 of Cryptomeria japonica. NCBI lineage: Eukaryota > Viridiplantae > Streptophyta > Pinopsida > Cupressales > Cupressaceae > Cryptomeria > Cryptomeria japonica. The sequence goes on along the minus strand of NW_026728985.1, from coordinate 327,048 downwards.
TGTCTGGGTGGGTGCCGAGGTGGGAGCCAGGGTGGGTCCCAAGGTGAGTGCAAAGGTGGGTGCCAGGGTCAAGGTGAGTGCCAATGTGGGTTCCAAGGTGCCAGGGTCAGGGTGAGTGCCAATGTGGGTTCAAAGGTGCTAAGTTGGGTGCGAGGTTGGGTGCGAGGGTGGGTGGGTGCCAAGGTGTGCTAGGTGGAAGCCCGGGTGGGTCGGCATCCCATGGGTGTCGAGTTGGGTGCCTGATGGGTGCTTCTTGTCAAGTTTTAGTCGTCGGGACTCATTTCGAGCCTTAGAGGTCGTTTCTTGTCCGGTTGCCCTGTCTTCGACCTGGGAACCCAATTTTGGTCCTCGGGTCCCATTTTTTTTTGTCTCGCATCCCACTTTTGGCCTGTGGCCTTTTCGGGGTCGATTCTCGTTTTGGGCATCAGAGCATGTTTCTTCTCCTAAAACCCAATATTTGTTTATTAAGTCTCGGAACACATTTTTGTTCTCGTGGACCCATCATGGGTCTTGGAACGCATTTGTGGTCCTTGGGTCCCATTTTGCATCCCGAAACTTGTGTTTTGGTGCTTGATCCCTATTTTGGGTGCCCACCTTGCACCAAGTGCGCACCCGGGGCAAACCGAGCGCCTTGGTGCACCGGGGCAAGATCGAGCGTGCACCCGAGGCGCCCCGAACATGCACCAAGGTGCACTCGGCCCACATGTGAGCGCAGGTCGTTGCGCCCGAGGTGGTGTGTGGGCACCGCGTTGCAGACGGGACACTGCACGCACACGACGCCCCCTCCAGGTGCACGCACGTAGGCCGGGCCGGGTGCACACCCGACGCCCTAGCAAGGTGCGCGCACCCGGGCAGGGCTCACACTTGGCGAACGGGGCGCACTTCGCGAGGGAGGGTGTGCACCTCGACGGGGGTGGGTGGCCGGGGTGGATTCGCACGTGGGTCGCGGTTTGCTAAGTACACACTGCGACAAGCTCATAACGGGTGCGATCATACCAGCGTTAGTGCACCGGATCCCATCAGAACTCCGCAGTTAAGCGCGCTTGGGCCGGAGTAGTACTGGGATGGGTGACCTCCCGGGAAGTCCCGGTGTTGCACCCTTTTTTAGTTTTTCGCCGGGCGTCGCAATGCTATTTGAATAAACCTTTTGCCCGTTTGCGTTCTCGTCGGGGCCGGGCCGGGCCGGGGTGCGCTGCCCGCACTACCGCGCGCGCGGGGGCGACACCGAGCGCGCACCCGAGGCGCCCCGAGCACACAGGCCACGGTGCAACCCGGGCGTTGTGCGCGCACCCCGGTGCGCCCGAGGTGCTGCGCGCGCACCCAGGTGAAATCGGTGTGCACCTCGGCCAGTGCGCGCTCGGTCGAGTCGCGCACGTTGGCCAAGGTGCACGGTGATGTTTCTTACTCTAAGGTTCCGCACCAGACGCCCGGGACAGGTGAGCGAAGCTGGGCGGGGCCGGGTGCGCGGCCGGGGCAGGTGCACGCAGCTGGAGAGAGCTTTGGAGCACACTTCGGAGCGCACCAATGATGCGCTCCATTCAAAAGTTTCCTGAAAAGGCAAAAAAAGTTGAGATTATAGAATTTCCCACTTGAGAGATTGTAAAAAAAAAAAATTTAAAATGAAGGAAACGCGGGTGCCAAGGTGTGCGCAGCCCAGCCAAGGTGTGCGCACCAAGGCGCCCACCCTGGCGAAGGTGCACGCAAGGTGCGCACCCGAGGCAAACCGGACAATTAACCCAACTTTCGACTTCGCGCGCACCTTGGAGCGCACTTCGGAGCGCTCCTTGGTGCGCACCAATCTTGGGCACCTCGGAGTGCACCATGGCGCCCACCAAGGTGCGCACCCGGGGCAAACCGAGCTCCGACTTCGTGCGCACCTTGGAGCGCACGAAAGGTGCGCACCATGGCGCCCACCAAGGTGCGCAGCCCAGCCAAGGCGTGCGCATCAAGGTGCGCACCCTGGCGAAGGTGCGCACCCGGGGCAAACCGAGCTCCGACTTCGTGCGCACCTTGGAGCGCACAAAAGGTGCGCAACCCAGCCAAGGTGTGCGCACCCCGGTCAAACCGAGCTCCGAATCGTGCGCACCAGAGGTGCACGCCATCGTGCGCACCTTGGAGCACACTTCGGAGCCCTCCTTGGTGCGCGCCGATGTTGCGCACCTCGGAGCGCACCCGGGGAAAACAATGCAATTAACCCGACTTTCGACTTCGTGGGCACCTCGGAGCGCTCTCGGGTTCGCACCTCGGAGCACACCGAGGTGCGCACCTTTGATGCGCTGCCTTCACCAATTTCCAGAAAAGGCAAGAAAACATTGAGAAGGTGTGCGCACCGAGGTGCCCACCCTGGCGAAGGTGCACGCGAGGTGCGCACCCGGGGCAAACCGGGCTCCGACTTCGTGCACGCCGCACCTTGGAGCACACTTCGGAGCGCTCCTTGGTGCGCACCAGGGCGCGCAACCCAGCCGAGGTGCCCACCCCGGCGAAGGTGCACGCGAGGTGCGCACCCGGGGCAAACCGGGCTCCGACTTCGTGCACGCCATGGTGCCCACCGCGGCGAAGGTGCACGCGAGGTGCGCACCCGGGGCAAACCGGGCTCCGACTTCGTGCACGCCGCACCTTGGAGCACACTTCGGAGCGCTCCTTGGTGCGCACCATGGTGCCCACCAGGGCGCGCAACCCCGCCGAAGGTGCACGCGAGGTGCGCACCCGGGGCAAACCGGGCTCCGACTTCGTGCACGCCGCACCTTGGAGCACACTTCGGAGCGCTCCTTGGTGCGCACCATGGTGCCCACCAGGGCGCGCAACCCCGCCGAAGGTGCACGCGAGGTGCGCACCCGGGGCAAACCGGGCTCCGACTTCGTGCACGCCATGGTGCGCACCGCGGCGAAGGTGCGCACCCGGGGCAAACCGGGCTCCGACTTCGTGCACGCCGCACCTTGGAGCACACTTCGGAGCGCTCCTTGGTGCGCACCAGGGCGCGCAACCCAGCCGAGGTGCCCACCCCGGCGAAGGTGCACGCGAGGTGCGTACCCGGGGCAAACCGGGCTCCGACTTCGTGCACGCCGCACCTTGGAGCACACTTCGGAGCGCTCCTTGGTGCGCACCATGGTGCCCACCAGGCCGCGCAACCCAGCCAAGGTGTGCGCACCAAGGTGCACGCGAGGTGCGCACCCGGGGCAAACCGGGGTCCGACTTCGTGCACGCCGCACCTTGGAGCACACATCGGGGCGCTCCCGGGTTCGCACCGGCGTTGCGCACCGTGGTGGGCACCTCGGAGCACACCAAGGTGGGCAGCGAGGTGCGCACCTTTGATGCGATGCCTTCACTAATTTCCATAAAAGGCAAAAAAAAAACGAGATTTTAAAATTTCCGTTTTGAAAGATAGTGAGAAAAAGGGAATGCTGGTGCCATCTTGAGCCCGCCCTGGTGCGCAGCCCAGCCAAGGTGTGCGCACCAAGGTGCCCACCCTGGCGAAGGTGCGCGCCCGGGCAATTAACCCAACTTCCAACTTCGCGCGCGCCAGGGTGGGAGCGCACCCAACAACCGGGCCTGGGAAGAGCCAATGCGAGAAACCCCACCAAACGCTCTGACAAAAAAAGAGGGGGCGCTCCAGTAACCCCGCTTCGGAGCGCACCCTGGGCAAACCCAGCCAAGGTGCCCACCCCGGCCAAGGTGCAGGCGAGGTGCGCACCCGGGGCAAACCGGGCTCCGACAACGTGCACGCCGCACCTTGGAGCACACTTCGTAGCGCTCCCGGGTGCGCACCTCAGAGCACACCAAGGTGGGCAGCGAGGTGCGCACCTTTGATGCGCTGCCTTCACTAATTTCCAGAAAAGGCAAAAAAAAAAGGAGATTTTAAAATTTCCGTTTTGAAAGATAGTGAAAAAAACGGAACGCGCGTGCCATCTTGAGCCCGCCCTGGTGCGCAGCCCAGGTAAGGTGCCCACCCTGGCAAAGGTGCGCACCCGGGCAATTAACCCTACTTCCGACTTCGTGCGCGCCAGGGTGGCAACCGGGCCTCGGAAGAGCCAATGCGAGAAACCCCACCAAACGCTCCGACAAAAAAAGAGGCGGCGCTCCAATAACCCCGCTTCGGAGCGCAGCCGGGGCAAACCCAGCCAAGGTGCCCACCCCGACGAAGGTGCACGCGAGGTGCGCACCCGGGGCAAACCGGGCTCCGACAACGTGCACGCAGCACCTTGGAGCACACTTCGAAGCACTCCCGGGTGCCCACCGGCGTTGCGCACCGTGGTGGGCAGCGAGGTGCGCACCTTTGATGCGCTGCCTTCACTAATTTCCAGAAAAAGGCAAAAAAAAATGAGATTTTAAAATTTCCGTTTTGAAAGATAGTGAAAAAAAAGGAACGCGGGTGCCATCTTGAGCCCGCCCTGGTGCGCAGCCCAGGCAAGGCATGCGCACCAAGGTGCCCACCCGAGGTGCACACCCGGGGCAAACCGGGCTCCGACTTCGTGCAGGCCGCACCTTGGAGCACACTTCGGAGCGCTCCTTGGTGCGCACCATGGTGCCCACCAGGGCGCGCAACCCAGCCAAGGTCTGCACACTAAGGTGCCCACCCCGGCGAAGGTGCACGCGAGGTGCGCACCCGGGGCAAACCGGGCTCCGACTTCGTGCACGCCATGGTGCCCACCGCGGCGAAGGTGCACGCGAGGTGCGCACCCGGGGCAAACCGGGCTCCGACTTCGTGCACGCCGCACCTTGGAGCACACTTCGGAGCGCTCCTTGGTGCGCACCATGGTGCCCACCAGGGCGCGCAACCCAGCCAAGGTGTGCGCACCAAGGTGCACGCGAGGTGCGCACCCGGGGCAAACCGGGGTCCGACTTCGTGCACGCCGCACCTTGGAGCACACATCGGAGCGCTCCCAGGTTCGCACCAGCGTTGCGCACCTTTGATGCGCTGCCTTCACTAATTTCCAGAAAAGGCAAAAAAAAACGATATTTTAAAATTTCCGTTCTGAAAGATAGTGAAAAAAACGGAACGCGGGTGCCATCTTGAGCCCTTCCTGGTGCGCAGCCCAGGCAAGTTGTGCGCACCAAGGTGCCCACCCTGGCGGAGGTGCGCGCCCGGGGCAAACCGGGCTCCGACTTCGTGCACTGCATGGTGCCCACCAAGGCGCGCAACCCAGCCGAGGTGCCCACCGCAGCGAAGGTGCACGCGAGGTGCACACCCGGGGCAAACCGGGCTCCGACTTCGTGCACGCCGCACCTTGGAGCACACTTCAGAGCGCTCCTTGGTGCGCACCAGGGCGCGCAACCCAGCCGAGGTGCCCACCCCGGCGAAGGTGCACGCGAGGTGCGCACCCGGGGCAAACCGGGCTCCGACTTCGTGCACGCCATGGTGCCCACCGCGGCGAAGGTGCGCACCCGGGGCAAACCGGGCTCCGACTTCGTGCACGCCGCACCTTGGAGCACACTTCGGAGCGCTCCTTGGTGCGCACCATGGTGCCCACCAGGCCGCGCAACCCAGCCAAGGTGTGCGCACCAAGGTGCACGCGAGGTGCGCACCCGGGGCAAACCGGGGTCCGACTTCGTGCACGCCGCACCTTGGAGCACACATCGGGGCGCTCCCGGGTTCGCACCGGCGTTGCGCACCGTGGTGGGCACCTCGGAGCACACCAAGGTGGGCAGCGAGGTGCGCACCTTTGATGCGATGCCTTCACTAATTTCCATAAAAGGCAAAAAAAAAACGAGATTTTAAAATTTCCGTTTTGAAAGATAGTGAGAAAAAGGGAATGCTGGTGCCATCTTGAGCCCGCCCTGGTGCGCAGCCCAGCCAAGGTTTGCGCACCAAGGTGCCCACCCTGGCGAAGGTGCGCGCCCGGGCAATTAACCCAACTTCCAACTTCGCGCGCGCCAGGGTGGGAGCGCACCCAACAACCGGGCCTGGGAAGAGCCAATGCGAGAAACCCCACCAAACTCTCTGACAAAAAAAGAGGGGGCGCTCCAGTAACCCCGCTTCGGAGCGCACCCTGGGCAAACCCAGCCAAGGTGCCCACCCCGGCCAAGGTGCAGGCGAGGTGCGCACCCGGGGCAAACCGGGCTCCGACAACGTGCACGCCGCACCTTGGAGCACACTTCGTAGCGCTCCCGGGTGCGCACCTCAGAGCACACCAAGGTGGGCAGCGAGGTGCGCACCTTTGATGCGCTGCCTTCACTAATTTCCAGAAAAGGCAAAAAAAAAAGGAGATTTTAAAATTTCCGTTTTGAAAGATAGTGAAAAAAACGGAACGCGCGTGCCATCTTGAGCCCGCCCTGGTGCGCAGCCCAGGTAAGGTGCCACCCTGGCAAAGGTGCGCACCCGGGCAATTAACCCTACTTCCGACTTCGTGCGCGCCAGGGTGGCAACCGGGCCTCGGAAGAGCCAATGCGAGAAACCCCACCAAACGCTCCGACAAAAAAAGAGGCGGCGCTCCAATAACCCCGCTTCGGAGCGCAGCCGGGGCAAACCAAGCCAAGGTGCCCACCCCGACGAAGGTGCACGCGAGGTGCGCACCCGGGGCAAACCGGGCTCCGACAACGTGCACGCAGCACCTTGGAGCACACTTCGAAGCACTCCCGGGTGCCCACCGGCGTTGCGCACCGTGGTGGGCAGCGAGGTGCGCACCTTTGATGCGCTGCCTTCACTAATTTCCAGAAAAAGGCAAAAAAAAATGAGATTTTAAAATTTCCGTTTTGAAAGATAGTGAAAAAAAAGGAACGCGGGTGCCATCTTGAGCCCGCCCTGGTGCGCAGCCCAGGCAAGGCATGCGCACCAAGGTGCCCACCCGAGGTGCACACCCGGGGCAAACCGGGCTCCGACTTCGTGCAGGCCGCACCTTGGAGCACACTTCGGAGCGCTCCTTGGTGCGCACCATGGTGCCCACCAGGGCGCACCCGAGGCAAACCGGGCTCCGACTTCGTGCACGCCGCACCTTGGAGCACACATCGGAGCGCTCCCAGGTTCGCACCAGCGTTGCGCACCTTTGATGCGCTGCCTTCACTAATTTCCAGAAAAGGCAAAAAAAAACGATATTTTAAAATTTCCGTTCTGAAAGATAGTGAAAAAAACGGAACGCGGGTGCCATCTTGAGCCCTTCCTGATGCGCAGCCCAGGCAAGTTGTGCGCACCAAGGTGCCCACCCTGGCGGAGGTGCGCGCCCGGGGCAAACCGGGCTCCGACTTCGTGCACTGCATGGTGCCCACCAAGGCGCGCAACCCAGCCAAGGTGCCCACCGCAGCGAAGGTGCACGCGAGGTGCGCACCCGAGGTGCACACCCGGGGCAAACCGGGCTCCGACTTCGTGCACGCCGCACCTTGGAGCACACTTCAGAGCGCTCCTTGGTACGCACCAGGGCGCGCAACCCAGCCAAGGTGCTCACCCCGGCGAAGGTGCACGCGAGGTGCGCACCCGGGGCAAACCGGGCTCGGACTTCGTGCACGCCGCACCTTGGAGCACACATCGGAGCGCTCCCGGGTTCGCACCAGCATTGCGCACCTTTGATGCGCTGCCTTCACTAATTTCCAGAAAAGGCAAAAAAAAGAAAAAAATGAGATTTTAAAATTTCCGTTTTGAAAGATAGTGAAAAAAACGGAACGCGGGTGCCATCTTGAGCCCGCCCTGGTGTGCAGCCCAGGCAAGTTGTGCGCACCAAGGCACCCACCCTGGCCAAGGTGGGTCACGGGGTGGGTCCTAGGGTGGGTAACGGGGTGGGTACTAAGGTGCGTGCCAAGGTGGGTCATAGGGTGGGTGCCAAGGTGGGCACCAGGGTGGGTGTGCACCAACCCTAGCCAGGGTAGGTCACGGGGTGGTTGTCGGGGTGGGCGTCAAGGAGCCAAGGTGGGTGGCAAGTAGCCAAGTTGCGTGCCAAGGTGGGTGTCGGGGTGGGTGCCAAGGATCCAAGGTGGGTGCCAAGGAACCAAGGTGGGTGTCTGGGTGGGTGCCGAGGTGGGAGCCAGGGTGGGTCCCAAGGTGAGTGCAAAGGTGGGTGCCAGGGTCAAGGTGAGTGCCAATGTGGGTTCCAAGGTGCCAGGGTCAGGGTGAGTGCCAATGTGGGTTCAAAGGTGCTAAGTTGGGTGCGAGGTTGGGTGCGAGGGTGGGTGGGTGCCAAGGTGTGCTAGGTGGAAGCCCGGGTGGGTCGGCATCCCATGGGTGTCGAGTTGGGTGCCTGATGGGTGCTTCTTGTCAAGTTTTAGTCGTCGGGACTCATTTCGAGCCTTAGAGGTCGTTTCTTGTCCGGTTGCCCTGTCTTCGACCTGGGAACCCAATTTTGGTCCTCGGGTCCCATTTTTTTTTGTCTCGCATCCCACTTTTGGCCTGTGGCCTTTTCGGGGTCGATTCTCGTTTTGGGCATCAGAGCATGTTTCTTCTCCTAAAACCCAATATTTGTTTATTAAGTCTCGGAACACATTTTTGTTCTCGTGGACCCATCATGGGTCTTGGAACGCATTTGTGGTCCTTGGGTCCCATTTTGCATCCCGAAACTTGTGTTTTGGTGCTTGATCCCTATTTTGGGTGCCCACCTTGCACCAAGTGCGCACCCGGGGCAAACCGAGCGCCTTGGTGCACCGGGGCAAGATCGAGCGTGCACCCGAGGCGCCCCGAACATGCACCAAGGTGCACTCGGCCCACATGTGAGCGCAGGTCGTTGCGCCCGAGGTGGTGTGTGGGCACCGCGTTGCAGACGGGACACTGCACGCACACGACGCCCCCTCCAGGTGCACGCACGTAGGCCGGGCCGGGTGCACACCCGACGCCCTAGCAAGGTGCGCGCACCCGGGCAGGGCTCACACTTGGCGAACGGGGCGCACTTCGCGAGGGAGGGTGTGCACCTCGACGGGGGTGGGTGGCCGGGGTGGATTCGCACGTGGGTCGCGGTTTGCTAAGTACACACTGCGACAAGCTCATAACGGGTGCGATCATACCAGCGTTAGTGCACCGGATCCCATCAGAACTCCGCAGTTAAGCGCGCTTGGGCCGGAGTAGTACTGGGATGGGTGACCTCCCGGGAAGTCCCGGTGTTGCACCCTTTTTTAGTTTTTCGCCGGGCGTCGCAATGCTATTTGAATAAACCTTTTGCCCGTTTGCGTTCTCGTCGGGGCCGGGCCGGGCCGGGGTGCGCTGCCCGCACTACCGCGCGCGCGGGGGCGACACCGAGCGCGCACCCGAGGCGCCCCGAGCACACAGGCCACGGTGCAACCCGGGCGTTGTGCGCGCACCCCGGTGCGCCCGAGGTGCTGCGCGCGCACCCAGGTGAAATCGGTGTGCACCTCGGCCAGTGCGCGCTCGGTCGAGTCGCGCACGTTGGCCAAGGTGCACGGTGATGTTTCTTACTCTAAGGTTCCGCACCAGACGCCCGGGACAGGTGAGCGAAGCTGGGCGGGGCCGGGTGCGCGGCCGGGGCAGGTGCACGCAGCTGGAGAGAGCTTTGGAGCACACTTCGGAGCGCACCAATGATGCGCTCCATTCAAAAGTTTCCTGAAAAGGCAAAAAAAGTTGAGATTATAGAATTTCCCACTTGAGAGATTGTAAAAAAAAAAAATTTAAAATGAAGGAAACGCGGGTGCCAAGGTGTGCGCAGCCCAGCCAAGGTGTGCGCACCAAGGCGCCCACCCTGGCGAAGGTGCACGCAAGGTGCGCACCCGAGGCAAACCGGACAATTAACCCAACTTTCGACTTCGCGCGCACCTTGGAGCGCACTTCGGAGCGCTCCTTGGTGCGCACCAATCTTGGGCACCTCGGAGTGCACCATGGCGCCCACCAAGGTGCGCACCCGGGGCAAACCGAGCTCCGACTTCGTGCGCACCTTGGAGCGCACGAAAGGTGCGCACCATGGCGCCCACCAAGGTGCGCAGCCCAGCCAAGGCGTGCGCATCAAGGTGCGCACCCTGGCGAAGGTGCGCACCCGGGGCAAACCGAGCTCCGACTTCGTGCGCACCTTGGAGCGCACAAAAGGTGCGCAACCCAGCCAAGGTGTGCGCACCCCGGTCAAACCGAGCTCCGAATCGTGCGCACCAGAGGTGCACGCCATCGTGCGCACCTTGGAGCACACTTCGGAGCCCTCCTTGGTGCGCGCCGATGTTGCGCACCTCGGAGCGCACCCGGGGAAAACAATGCAATTAACCCGACTTTCGACTTCGTGGGCACCTCGGAGCGCTCTCGGGTTCGCACCTCGGAGCACACCGAGGTGCGCACCTTTGATGCGCTGCCTTCACCAATTTCCAGAAAAGGCAAGAAAACATTGAGAAGGTGTGCGCACCGAGGTGCCCACCCTGGCGAAGGTGCACGCGAGGTGCGCACCCGGGGCAAACCGGGCTCCGACTTCGTGCACGCCGCACCTTGGAGCACACTTCGGAGCGCTCCTTGGTGCGCACCAGGGCGCGCAACCCAGCCGAGGTGCCCACCCCGGCGAAGGTGCACGCGAGGTGCGCACCCGGGGCAAACCGGGCTCCGACTTCGTGCACGCCATGGTGCCCACCGCGGCGAAGGTGCACGCGAGGTGCGCACCCGGGGCAAACCGGGCTCCGACTTCGTGCACGCCGCACCTTGGAGCACACTTCGGAGCGCTCCTTGGTGCGCACCATGGTGCCCACCAGGGCGCGCAACCCCGCCGAAGGTGCACGCGAGGTGCGCACCCGGGGCAAACCGGGCTCCGACTTCGTGCACGCCGCACCTTGGAGCACACTTCGGAGCGCTCCTTGGTGCGCACCATGGTGCCCACCAGGGCGCGCAACCCCGCCGAAGGTGCACGCGAGGTGCGCACCCGGGGCAAACCGGGCTCCGACTTCGTGCACGCCATGGTGCGCACCGCGGCGAAGGTGCGCACCCGGGGCAAACCGGGCTCCGACTTCGTGCACGCCGCACCTTGGAGCACACTTCGGAGCGCTCCTTGGTGCGCACCAGGGCGCGCAACCCAGCCGAGGTGCCCACCCCGGTGAAGGTGCACGCGAGGTGCGTACCCGGGGCAAACCGGGCTCCGACTTCGTGCACGCCGCACCTTGGAGCACACTTCGGAGCGCTCCTTGGTGCGCACCATGGTGCCCACCAGGCCGCGCAACCCAGCCAAGGTGTGCGCACCAAGGTGCACGCGAGGTGCGCACCCGGGGCAAACCGGGGTCCGACTTCGTGCACGCCGCACCTTGGAGCACACATCGGGGCGCTCCCGGGTTCGCACCGGCGTTGCGCACCGTGGTGGGCACCTCGGAGCACACCAAGGTGGGCAGCGAGGTGCGCACCTTTGATGCGATGCCTTCACTAATTTCCATAAAAGGCAAAAAAAAAACGAGATTTTAAAATTTCCGTTTTGAAAGATAGTGAGAAAAAGGGAATGCTGGTGCCATCTTGAGCCCGCCCTGGTGCGCAGCCCAGCCAAGGTGTGCGCACCAAGGTGCCCACCCTGGCGAAGGTGCGCGCCCGGGCAATTAACCCAACTTCCAACTTCGCGCGCGCCAGGGTGGGAGCGCACCCAACAACCGGGCCTGGGAAGAGCCAATGCGAGAAACCCCACCAAACGCTCTGACAAAAAAAGAGGGGGCGCTCCAGTAACCCCGCTTCGGAGCGCACCCTGGGCAAACCCAGCCAAGGTGCCCACCCCGGCCAAGGTGCAGGCGAGGTGCGCACCCGGGGCAAACCGGGCTCCGACAACGTGCACGCCGCACCTTGGAGCACACTTCGTAGCGCTCCCGGGTGCGCACCTCAGAGCACACCAAGGTGGGCAGCGAGGTGCGCACCTTTGATGCGCTGCCTTCACTAATTTCCAGAAAAGGCAAAAAAAAAAGGAGATTTTAAAATTTCCGTTTTGAAAGATAGTGAAAAAAACGGAACGCGCGTGCCATCTTGAGCCCGCCCTGGTGCGCAGCCCAGGTAAGGTGCCCACCCTGGCAAAGGTGCGCACCCGGGCAATTAACCCTACTTCCGACTTCGTGCGCGCCAGGGTGGCAACCGGGCCTCGGAAGAGCCAATGCGAGAAACCCCACCAAACGCTCCGACAAAAAAAGAGGCGGCGCTCCAATAACCCCGCTTCGGAGCGCAGCCGGGGCAAACCCAGCCAAGGTGCCCACCCCGACGAAGGTGCACGCGAGGTGCGCACCCGGGGCAAACCGGGCTCCGACAACGTGCACGCAGCACCTTGGAGCACACTTCGAAGCACTCCCGGGTGCCCACCGGCGTTGCGCACCGTGGTGGGCAGCGAGGTGCGCACCTTTGATGCGCTGCCTTCACTAATTTCCAGAAAAAGGCAAAAAAAAATGAGATTTTAAAATTTCCGTTTTGAAAGATAGTGAAAAAAAAGGAACGCGGGTGCCATCTTGAGCCCGCCCTGGTGCGCAGCCCAGGCAAGGCATGCGCACCAAGGTGCCCACCCGAGGTGCACACCCGGGGCAAACCGGGCTCCGACTTCGTGCAGGCCGCACCTTGGAGCACACTTCGGAGCGCTCCTTGGTGCGCACCATGGTGCCCACCAGGGCGCGCAACCCAGCCAAGGTCTGCACACTAAGGTGCCCACCCCGGCGAAGGTGCACGCGAGGTGCGCACCCGGGGCAAACCGGGCTCCGACTTCGTGCACGCCATGGTGCCCACCGCGGCGAAGGTGCACGCGAGGTGCGCACCCGGGGCAAACCGGGCTCCGACTTCGTGCACGCCGCACCTTGGAGCACACTTCGGAGCGCTCCTTGGTGCGCACCATGGTGCCCACCAGGGCGCGCAACCCAGCCAAGGTGTGCGCACCAAGGTGCACGCGAGGTGCGCACCCGGGGCAAACCGGGGTCCGACTTCGTGCACGCCGCACCTTGGAGCACACATCGGAGCGCTCCCAGGTTCGCACCAGCGTTGCGCACCTTTGATGCGCTGCCTTCACTAATTTCCAGAAAAGGCAAAAAAAAACGATATTTTAAAATTTCCGTTCTGAAAGATAGTGAAAAAAACGGAACGCGGGTGCCATCTTGAGCCCTTCCTGGTGCGCAGCCCAGGCAAGTTGTGCGCACCAAGGTGCCCACCCTGGCGGAGGTGCGCGCCCGGGGCAAACCGGGCTCCGACTTCGTGCACTGCATGGTGCCCACCAAGGCGCGCAACCCAGCCAAGGTGCCCACCGCAGCGAAGGTGCACGCGAGGTGCACACCCGGGGCAAACCGGGCTCCGACTTCGTGCACGCCGCACCTTGGAGCACACTTCAGAGCGCTCCTTGGTGCGCACCAGGGCGCGCAACCCAGCCGAGGTGCCCACCCCGGCGAAGGTGCACGCGAGGTGCGCACCCGGGGCAAACCGGGCTCCGACTTCGTGCACGCCATGGTGCCCACCGCGGCGAAGGTGCGCACCCGGGGCAAACCGGGCTCCGACTTCGTGCACGCCGCACCTTGGAGCACACTTCGGAGCGCTCCTTGGTGCGCACCATGGTGCCCACCAGGCCGCGCAACCCAGCCAAGGTGTGCGCACCAAGGTGCACGCGAGGTGCGCACCCGGGGCAAACCGGGGTCCGACTTCGTGCACGCCGCACCTTGGAGCACACATCGGGGCGCTCCCGGGTTCGCACCGGCGTTGCGCACCGTGGTGGGCACCTCGGAGCACACCAAGGTGGGCAGCGAGGTGCGCACCTTTGATGCGATGCCTTCACTAATTTCCATAAAAGGCAAAAAAAAAACGAGATTTTAAAATTTCCGTTTTGAAAGATAGTGAGAAAAAGGGAATGCTGGTGCCATCTTGAGCCCGCCCTGGTGCGCAGCCCAGCCAAGGTTTGCGCACCAAGGTGCCCACCCTGGCGAAGGTGCGCGCCCGGGCAATTAACCCAACTTCCAACTTCGCGCGCGCCAGGGTGGGAGCGCACCCAACAACCGGGCCTGGGAAGAGCCAATGCGAGAAACCCCACCAAACTCTCTGACAAAAAAAGAGGGGGCGCTCCAGTAACCCCGCTTCGGAGCGCACCCTGGGCAAACCCAGCCAAGGTGCCCACCCCGGCCAAGGTGCAGGCGAGGTGCGCACCCGGGGCAAACCGGGCTCCGACAACGTGCACGCCGCACCTTGGAGCACACTTCGTAGCGCTCCCGGGTGCGCACCTCAGAGCACACCAAGGTGGGCAGCGAGGTGCGCACCTTTGATGCGCTGCCTTCACTAATTTCCAGAAAAGGCAAAAAAAAAAGGAGATTTTAAAATTTCCGTTTTGAAAGATAGTGAAAAAAACGGAACGCGCGTGCCATCTTGAGCCCGCCCTGGTGCGCAGCCCAGGTAAGGTGCCACCCTGGCAAAGGTGCGCACCCGGGCAATTAACCCTACTTCCGACTTCGTGCGCGCCAGGGTGGCAACCGGGCCTCGGAAGAGCCAATGCGAGAAACCCCACCAAACGCTCCGACAAAAAAAGAGGCGGCGCTCCAATAACCCCGCTTCGGAGCGCAGCCGGGGCAAACCAAGCCAAGGTGCCCACCCCGACGAAGGTGCACGCGAGGTGCGCACCCGGGGCAAACCGGGCTCCGACAACGTGCACGCAGCACCTTGGAGCACACTTCGAAGCACTCCCGGGTGCCCACCGGCGTTGCGCACCGTGGTGGGCAGCGAGGTGCGCACCTTTGATGCGCTGCCTTCACTAATTTCCAGAAAAAGGCAAAAAAAAATGAGATTTTAAAATTTCCGTTTTGAAAGATAGTGAAAAAAAAGGAACGCGGGTGCCATCTTGAGCCCGCCCTGGTGCGCAGCCCAGGCAAGGCATGCGCACCAAGGTGCCCACCCGAGGTGCACACCCGGGGCAAACCGGGCTCCGACTTCGTGCAGGCCGCACCTTGGAGCACACTTCGGAGCGCTCCTTGGTGCGCACCATGGTGCCCACCAGGGCGCACCCGAGGCAAACCGGGCTCCGACTTCGTGCACGCCGCACCTTGGAGCACACATCGGAGCGCTCCCAGGTTCGCACCAGCGTTGCGCACCTTTGATGCGCTGCCTTCACTAATTTCCAGAAAAGGCAAAAAAAAACGATATTTTAAAATTTCCGTTCTGAAAGATAGTGAAAAAAACGGAACGCGGGTGCCATCTTGAGCCCTTCCTGATGCGCAGCCCAGGCAAGTTGTGCGCACCAAGGTGCCCACCCTGGCGGAGGTGCGCGCCCGGGGCAAACCGGGCTCCGACTTCGTGCACTGCATGGTGCCCACCAAGGCGCGCAACCCAGCCAAGGTGCCCACCGCAGCGAAGGTGCACGCGAGGTGCGCACCCGAGGTGCACACCCGGGGCAAACCGGGCTCCGACTTCGTGCACGCCGCACCTTGGAGCACACTTCAGAGCGCTCCTTGGTACGCACCAGGGCGCGCAACCCAGCCAAGGTGCTCACCCCGGCGAAGGTGCACGCGAGGTGCGCACCCGGGGCAAACCGGGCTCGGACTTCGTGCACGCCGCACCTTGGAGCACACATCGGAGCGCTCCCGGGTTCGCACCAGCATTGCGCACCTTTGATGCGCTGCCTTCACTAATTTCCAGAAAAGGCAAAAAAAAGAAAAAAATGAGATTTTAAAATTTCCGTTTTGAAAGATAGTGAAAAAAACGGAACGCGGGTGCCATCTTGAGCCCGCCCTGGTGTGCAGCCCAGGCAAGTTGTGCGCACCAAGGCACCCACCCTGGCCAAGGTGGGTCACGGGGTGGGTCCTAGGGTGGGTAACGGGGTGGGTACTAAGGTGCGTGCCAAGGTGGGTCATAGGGTGGGTGCCAAGGTGGGCACCAGGGTGGGTGTGCACCAACCCTAGCCAGGGTAGGTCACGGGGTGGTTGTCGGGGTGGGCGTCAAGGAGCCAAGGTGGGTGGCAAGTAGCCAAGTTGCGTGCCAAGGTGGGTGTCGGGGTGGGTGCCAAGGATCCAAGGTGGGTGCCAAGGAACCAAGGTGGGTGTCTGGGTGGGTGCCGAGGTGGGAGCCAGGGTGGGTCCCAAGGTGAGTGCAAAGGTGGGTGCCAGGGTCAAGGTGAGTGCCAATGTGGGTTCCAAGGTGCCAGGGTCAGGGTGAGTGCCAATGTGGGTTCAAAGGTGCTAAGTTGGGTGCGAGGTTGGGTGCGAGGGTGGGTGGGTGCCAAGGTGTGCTAGGTGGAAGCCCGGGTGGGTCGGCATCCCATGGGTGTCGAGTTGGGTGCCTGATGGGTGCTTCTTGTCAAGTTTTAGTCGTCGGGACTCATTTCGAGCCTTAGAGGTCGTTTCTTGTCCGGTTGCCCTGTCTTCGACCTGGGAACCCAATTTTGGTCCTCGGGTCCCATTTTTTTTTGTCTCGCATCCCACTTTTGGCCTGTGGCCTTTTCGGGGTCGATTCTCGTTTTGGGCATCAGAGCATGTTTCTTCTCCTAAAACCCAATATTTGTTTATTAAGTCTCGGAACACATTTTTGTTCTCGTGGACCCATCATGGGTCTTGGAACGCATTTGTGGTCCTTGGGTCCCATTTTGCATCCCGAAACTTGTGTTTTGGTGCTTGATCCCTATTTTGGGTGCCCACCTTGCACCAAGTGCGCACCCGGGGCAAACCGAGCGCCTTGGTGCACCGGGGCAAGATCGAGCGTGCACCCGAGGCGCCCCGAACATGCACCAAGGTGCACTCGGCCCACATGTGAGCGCAGGTCGTTGCGCCCGAGGTGGTGTGTGGGCACCGCGTTGCAGACGGGACACTGCACGCACACGACGCCCCCTCCAGGTGCACGCACGTAGGCCGGGCCGGGTGCACACCCGACGCCCTAGCAAGGTGCGCGCACCCGGGCAGGGCTCACACTTGGCGAACGGGGCGCACTTCGCGAGGGAGGGTGTGCACCTCGACGGGGGTGGGTGGCCGGGGTGGATTCGCACGTGGGTCGCGGTTTGCTAAGTACACACTGCGACAAGCTCATAACGGGTGCGATCATACCAGCGTTAGTGCACCGGATCCCATCAGAACTCCGCAGTTAAGCGCGCTTGGGCCGGAGTAGTACTGGGATGGGTGACCTCCCGGGAAGTCCCGGTGTTGCACCCTTTTTTAGTTTTTCGCCGGGCGTCGCAATGCTATTTGAATAAACCTTTTGCCCGTTTGCGTTCTCGTCGGGGCCGGGCCGGGCCGGGGTGCGCTGCCCGCACTACCGCGCGCGCGGGGGCGACACCGAGCGCGCACCCGAGGCGCCCCGAGCACACAGGCCACGGTGCAACCCGGGCGTTGTGCGCGCACCCCGGTGCGCCCGAGGTGCTGCGCGCGCACCCAGGTGAAATCGGTGTGCACCTCGGCCAGTGCGCGCTCGGTCGAGTCGCGCACGTTGGCCAAGGTGCACGGTGATGTTTCTTACTCTAAGGTTCCGCACCAGACGCCCGGGACAGGTGAGCGAAGCTGGGCGGGGCCGGGTGCGCGGCCGGGGCAGGTGCACGCAGCTGGAGAGAGCTTTGGAGCACACTTCGGAGCGCACCAATGATGCGCTCCATTCAAAAGTTTCCTGAAAAGGCAAAAAAAGTTGAGATTATAGAATTTCCCACTTGAGAGATTGTAAAAAAAAAAAATTTAAAATGAAGGAAACGCGGGTGCCAAGGTGTGCGCAGCCCAGCCAAGGTGTGCGCACCAAGGCGCCCACCCTGGCGAAGGTGCACGCAAGGTGCGCACCCGAGGCAAACCGGACAATTAACCCAACTTTCGACTTCGCGCGCACCTTGGAGCGCACTTCGGAGCGCTCCTTGGTGCGCACCAATCTTGGGCACCTCGGAGTGCACCATGGCGCCCACCAAGGTGCGCACCCGGGGCAAACCGAGCTCCGACTTCGTGCGCACCTTGGAGCGCACGAAAGGTGCGCACCATGGCGCCCACCAAGGTGCGCAGCCCAGCCAAGGCGTGCGCATCAAGGTGCGCACCCTGGCGAAGGTGCGCACCCGGGGCAAACCGAGCTCCGACTTCGTGCGCACCTTGGAGCGCACAAAAGGTGCGCAACCCAGCCAAGGTGTGCGCACCCCGGTCAAACCGAGCTCCGAATCGTGCGCACCAGAGGTGCACGCCATCGTGCGCACCTTGGAGCACACTTCGGAGCCCTCCTTGGTGCGCGCCGATGTTGCGCACCTCAGAGCGCACCCGGGGAAAACAATGCAATTAACCCGACTTTCGACTTCGTGGGCACCTCGGAGCGCTCTCGGGTTCGCACCTCGGAGCACACCGAGGTGCGCACCTTTGATGCGCTGCCTTCACCAATTTCCAGAAAAGGCAAGAAAACATTGAGAAGGTGTGCGCACCGAGGTGCCCACCCTGGCGAAGGTGCACGCGAGGTGCGCACCCGGGGCAAACCGGGCTCCGACTTCGTGCACGCCGCACCTTGGAGCACACTTCGGAGCGCTCCTTGGTGCGCACCAGGGCGCGCAACCCAGCCGAGGTGCCCACCCCGGCGAAGGTGCACGCGAGGTGCGCACCCGGGGCAAACCGGGCTCCGACTTCGTGCACGCCATGGTGCCCACCGCGGCGAAGGTGCACGCGAGGTGCGCACCCGGGGCAAACCGGGCTCCGACTTCGTGCACGCCGCACCTTGGAGCACACTTCGGAGCGCTCCTTGGTGCGCACCATGGTGCCCACCAGGGCGCGCAACCCCGCCGAAGGTGCACGCGAGGTGCGCACCCGGGGCAAACCGGGCTCCGACTTCGTGCACGCCGCACCTTGGAGCACACTTCGGAGCGCTCCTTGGTGCGCACCATGGTGCCCACCAGGGCGCGCAACCCCGCCGAAGGTGCACGCGAGGTGCGCACCCGGGGCAAATCGGGCTCCGACTTCGTGCACGCCATGGTGCGCACCGCGGCGAAGGTGCGCACCCGGGGCAAACCGGGCTCCGACTTCGTGCACGCCGCACCTTGGAGCACACTTCAGAGCGCTCCTTGGTGCGCACCAGGGCGCGCAACCCAGCCGAGGTGCCCACCCCGGCGAAGGTGCACGCGAGGTGCGTACCCGGGGCAAACCGGGCTCCGACTTCGTGCACGCCGCACCTTGGAGCACACTTCGGAGCGCTCCTTGGTGCGCACCATGGTGCCCACCAGGCCGCGCAACCCAGCCAAGGTGTGCGCACCAAGGTGCACGCGAGGTGCGCACCCGGGGCAAACCGGGGTCCGACTTCGTGCACGCCGCACCTTGGAGCACACATCGGGGCGCTCCCGGGTTCGCACCGGCGTTGCGCACCGTGGTGGGCACCTCGGAGCACACCAAGGTGGGCAGCGAGGTGCGCACCTTTGATGCGATGCCTTCACTAATTTCCATAAAAGGCAAAAAAAAAACGAGATTTTAAAATTTCCGTTTTGAAAGATAGTGAGAAAAAGGGAATGCTGGTGCCATCTTGAGCCCGCCCTGGTGCGCAGCCCAGCCAAGGTGTGCGCACCAAGGTGCCCACCCTGGCGAAGGTGCGCGCCCGGGCAATTAACCCAACTTCCAACTTCGCGCGCGCCAGGGTGGGAGCGCACCCAACAACCGGGCCTGGGAAGAGCCAATGCGAGAAACCCCACCAAACGCTCTGACAAAAAAAGAGGGGGCGCTCCAGTAACCCCGCTTCGGAGCGCACCCTGGGCAAACCCAGCCAAGGTGCCCACCCCGGCCAAGGTGCAGGCGAGGTGCGCACCCGGGGCAAACCGGGCTCCGACAACGTGCACGCCGCACCTTGGAGCACACTTCGTAGCGCTCCCGGGTGCGCACCTCAGAGCACACCAAGGTGGGCAGCGAGGTGCGCACCTTTGATGCGCTGCCTTCACTAATTTCCAGAAAAGGCAAAAAAAAAAGGAGATTTTAAAATTTCCGTTTTGAAAGATAGTGAAAAAAACGGAACGCGCGTGCCATCTTGAGCCCGCCCTGGTGCGCAGCCCAGGTAAGGTGCCCACCCTGGCAAAGGTGCGCACCCGGGCAATTAACCCTACTTCCGACTTCGTGCGCGCCAGGGTGGCAACCGGGCCTCGGAAGAGCCAATGCGAGAAACCCCACCAAACGCTCCGACAAAAAAAGAGGCGGCGCTCCAATAACCCCGCTTCGGAGCGCAGCCGGGGCAAACCCAGCCAAGGTGCCCACCCCGACGAAGGTGCACGCGAGGTGCGCACCCGGGGCAAACCGGGCTCCGACAACGTGCACGCAGCACCTTGGAGCACACTTCGAAGCACTCCCGGGTGCCCACCGGCGTTGCGCACCGTGGTGGGCAGCGAGGTGCGCACCTTTGATGCGCTGCCTTCACTAATTTCCAGAAAAAGGCAAAAAAAAATGAGATTTTAAAATTTCCGTTTTGAAAGATAGTGAAAAAAAAGGAACGCGGGTGCCATCTTGAGCCCGCCCTGGTGCGCAGCCCAGGCAAGGCATGCGCACCAAGGTGCCCACCCGAGGTGCACACCCGGGGCAAACCGGGCTCCGACTTCGTGCAGGCCGCACCTTGGAGCACACTTCGGAGCGCTCCTTGGTGCGCACCATGGTGCCCACCAGGGCGCGCAACCCAGCCAAGGTCTGCACACTAAGGTGCCCACCCCGGCGAAGGTGCACGCGAGGTGCGCACCCGGGGCAAACCGGGCTCCGACTTCGTGCACGCCATGGTGCCCACCGCGGCGAAGGTGCACGCGAGGTGCGCACCCGGGGCAAACCGGGCTCCGACTTCGTGCACGCCGCACCTTGGAGCACACTTCGGAGCGCTCCTTGGTGCGCACCATGGTGCCCACCAGGGCGCGCAACCCAGCCAAGGTGTGCGCACCAAGGTGCACGCGAGGTGCGCACCCGGGGCAAACCGGGGTCCGACTTCGTGCACGCCGCACCTTGGAGCACACATCGGAGCGCTCCCAGGTTCGCACCAGCGTTGCGCACCTTTGATGCGCTGCCTTCACTAATTTCCAGAAAAGGCAAAAAAAAACGATATTTTAAAATTTCCGTTCTGAAAGATAGTGAAAAAAACGGAACGCGGGTGCCATCTTGAGCCCTTCCTGGTGCGCAGCCCAGGCAAGTTGTGCGCACCAAGGTGCCCACCCTGGCGGAGGTGCGCGCCCGGGGCAAACCGGGCTCCGACTTCGTGCACTGCATGGTGCCCACCAAGGCGCGCAACCCAGCCAAGGTGCCCACCGCAGCGAAGGTGCACGCGAGGTGCACACCCGGGGCAAACCGGGCTCCGACTTCGTGCACGCCGCACCTTGGAGCACACTTCAGAGCGCTCCTTGGTGCGCACCAGGGCGCGCAACCCAGCCGAGGTGCCCACCCCGGCGAAGGTGCACGCGAGGTGCGCACCCGGGGCAAACCGGGCTCCGACTTCGTGCACGCCATGGTGCCCACCGCGGCGAAGGTGCGCACCCGGGGCAAACCGGGCTCCGACTTCGTGCACGCCGCACCTTGGAGCACACTTCGGAGCGCTCCTTGGTGCGCACCATGGTGCCCACCAGGCCGCGCAACCCAGCCAAGGTGTGCGCACCAAGGTGCACGCGAGGTGCGCACCCGGGGCAAACCGGGGTCCGACATCGTGCACGCCGCACCTTGGAGCACACATCGGGGCGCTCCCGGGTTCGCACCGGCGTTGCGCACCGTGGTGGGCACCTCGGAGCACACCAAGGTGGGCAGCGAGGTGCGCACCTTTGATGCGATGCCTTCACTAATTTCCATAAAAGGCAAAAAAAAAACGAGATTTTAAAATTTCCGTTTTGAAAGATAGTGAGAAAAAGGGAATGCTGGTGCCATCTTGAGCCCGCCCTGGTGCGCAGCCCAGCCAAGGTTTGCGCACCAAGGTGCCCACCCTGGCGAAGGTGCGCGCCCGGGCAATTAACCCAACTTCCAACTTCGCGCGCGCCAGGGTGGGAGCGCACCCAACAACCGGGCCTGGGAAGAGCCAATGCGAGAAACCCCACCAAACTCTCTGACAAAAAAAGAGGGGGCGCTCCAGTAACCCCGCTTCGGAGCGCACCCTGGGCAAACCCAGCCAAGGTGCCCACCCCGGCCAAGGTGCAGGCGAGGTGCGCACCCGGGGCAAACCGGGCTCCGACAACGTGCACGCCGCACCTTGGAGCACACTTCGTAGCGCTCCCGGGTGCGCACCTCAGAGCACACCAAGGTGGGCAGCGAGGTGCGCACCTTTGATGCGCTGCCTTCACTAATTTCCAGAAAAGGCAAAAAAAAAAGGAGATTTTAAAATTTCCGTTTTGAAAGATAGTGAAAAAAACGGAACGCGCGTGCCATCTTGAGCCCGCCCTGGTGCGCAGCCCAGGTAAGGTGCCACCCTGGCAAAGGTGCGCACCCGGGCAATTAACCCTACTTCCGACTTCGTGCGCGCCAGGGTGGCAACCGGGCCTCGGAAGAGCCAATGCGAGAAACCCCACCAAACGCTCCGACAAAAAAAGAGGCGGCGCTCCAATAACCCCGCTTCGGAGCGCAGCCGGGGCAAACCAAGCCAAGGTGCCCACCCCGACGAAGGTGCACGCGAGGTGCGCACCCGGGGCAAACCGGGCTCCGACAACGTGCACGCAGCACCTTGGAGCACACTTCGAAGCACTCCCGGGTGCCCACCGGCGTTGCGCACCGTGGTGGGCAGCGAGGTGCGCACCTTTGATGCGCTGCCTTCACTAATTTCCAGAAAAAGGCAAAAAAAAATGAGATTTTAAAATTTCCGTTTTGAAAGATAGTGAAAAAAAAGGAACGCGGGTGCCATCTTGAGCCCGCCCTGGTGCGCAGCCCAGGCAAGGCATGCGCACCAAGGTGCCCACCCGAGGTGCACACCCGGGGCAAACCGGGCTCCGACTTCGTGCAGGCCGCACCTTGGAGCACACTTCGGAGCGCTCCTTGGTGCGCACCATGGTGCCCACCAGGGCGCACCCGAGGCAAACCGGGCTCCGACTTCGTGCACGCCGCACCTTGGAGCACACATCGGAGCGCTCCCAGGTTCGCACCAGCGTTGCGCACCTTTGATGCGCTGCCTTCACTAATTTCCAGAAAAGGCAAAAAAAAACGATATTTTAAAATTTCCGTTCTGAAAGATAGTGAAAAAAACGGAACGCGGGTGCCATCTTGAGCCCTTCCTGATGCGCAGCCCAGGCAAGTTGTGCGCACCAAGGTGCCCACCCTGGCGGAGGTGCGCGCCCGGGGCAAACCGGGCTCCGACTTCGTGCACTGCATGGTGCCCACCAAGGCGCGCAACCCAGCCAAGGTGCCCACCGCAGCGAAGGTGCACGCGAGGTGCGCACCCGAGGTGCACACCCGGGGCAAACCGGGCTCCGACTTCGTGCACGCCGCACCTTGGAGCACACTTCAGAGCGCTCCTTGGTACGCACCAGGGCGCGCAACCCAGCCAAGGTGCTCACCCCGGCGAAGGTGCACGCGAGGTGCGCACCCGGGGCAAACCGGGCTCGGACTTCGTGCACGCCGCACCTTGGAGCACACATCGGAGCGCTCCCGGGTTCGCACCAGCATTGCGCACCTTTGATGCGCTGCCTTCACTAATTTCCAGAAAAGGCAAAAAAAAGAAAAAAATGAGATTTTAAAATTTCCGTTTTGAAAGATAGTGAAAAAAACGGAACGCGGGTGCCATCTTGAGCCCGCCCTGGTGTGCAGCCCAGGCAAGTTGTGCGCACCAAGGCACCCACCCTGGCCAAGGTGGGTCACGGGGTGGGTCCTAGGGTGGGTAACGGGGTGGGTACTAAGGTGCGTGCCAAGGTGGGTCATAGGGTGGGTGCCAAGGTGGGCACCAGGGTGGGTGTGCACCAACCCTAGCCAGGGTAGGTCACGGGGTGGTTGTCGGGGTGGGCGTCAAGGAGCCAAGGTGGGTGGCAAGTAGCCAAGTTGCGTGCCAAGGTGGGTGTCGGGGTGGGTGCCAAGGATCCAAGGTGGGTGCCAAGGAACCAAGGTGGGTGTCTGGGTGGGTGCCGAGGTGGGAGCCAGGGTGGGTCCCAAGGTGAGTGCAAAGGTGGGTGCCAGGGTCAAGGTGAGTGCCAATGTGGGTTCCAAGGTGCCAGGGTCAGGGTGAGTGCCAATGTGGGTTCAAAGGTGCTAAGTTGGGTGCGAGGTTGGGTGCGAGGGTGGGTGGGTGCCAAGGTGTGCTAGGTGGAAGCCCGGGTGGGTCGGCATCCCATGGGTGTCGAGTTGGGTGCCTGATGGGTGCTTCTTGTCAAGTTTTAGTCGTCGGGACTCATTTCGAGCCTTAGAGGTCGTTTCTTGTCCGGTTGCCCTGTCTTCGACCTGGGAACCCAATTTTGGTCCTCGGGTCCCATTTTTTTTTGTCTCGCATCCCACTTTTGGCCTGTGGCCTTTTCGGGGTCGATTCTCGTTTTGGGCATCAGAGCATGTTTCTTCTCCTAAAACCCAATATTTGTTTATTAAGTCTCGGAACACATTTTTGTTCTCGTGGACCCATCATGGGTCTTGGAACGCATTTGTGGTCCTTGGGTCCCATTTTGCATCCCGAAACTTGTGTTTTGGTGCTTGATCCCTATTTTGGGTGCCCACCTTGCACCAAGTGCGCACCCGGGGCAAACCGAGCGCCTTGGTGCACCGGGGCAAGATCGAGCGTGCACCCGAGGCGCCCCGAACATGCACCAAGGTGCACTCGGCCCACATGTGAGCGCAGGTCGTTGCGCCCGAGGTGGTGTGTGGGCACCGCGTTGCAGACGGGACACTGCACGCACACGACGCCCCCTCCAGGTGCACGCACGTAGGCCGGGCCGGGTGCACACCCGACGCCCTAGCAAGGTGCGCGCACCCGGGCAGGGCTCACACTTGGCGAACGGGGCGCACTTCGCGAGGGAGGGTGTGCACCTCGACGGGGGTGGGTGGCCGGGGTGGATTCGCACGTGGGTCGCGGTTTGCTAAGTACACACTGCGACAAGCTCATAACGGGTGCGATCATACCAGCGTTAGTGCACCGGATCCCATCAGAACTCCGCAGTTAAGCGCGCTTGGGCCGGAGTAGTACTGGGATGGGTGACCTCCCGGGAAGTCCCGGTGTTGCACCCTTTTTTAGTTTTTCGCCGGGCGTCGCAATGCTATTTGAATAAACCTTTTGCCCGTTTGCGTTCTCGTCGGGGCCGGGCCGGGCCGGGGTGCGCTGCCCGCACTACCGCGCGCGCGGGGGCGACACCGAGCGCGCACCCGAGGCGCCCCGAGCACACAGGCCACGGTGCAACCCGGGCGTTGTGCGCGCACCCCGGTGCGCCCGAGGTGCTGCGCGCGCACCCAGGTGAAATCGGTGTGCACCTCGGCCAGTGCGCGCTCGGTCGAGTCGCGCACGTTGGCCAAGGTGCACGGTGATGTTTCTTACTCTAAGGTTCCGCACCAGACGCCCGGGACAGGTGAGCGAAGCTGGGCGGGGCCGGGTGCGCGGCCGGGGCAGGTGCACGCAGCTGGAGAGAGCTTTGGAGCACACTTCGGAGCGCACCAATGATGCGCTCCATTCAAAAGTTTCCTGAAAAGGCAAAAAAAGTTGAGATTATAGAATTTCCCACTTGAGAGATTGTAAAAAAAAAAAATTTAAAATGAAGGAAACGCGGGTGCCAAGGTGTGCGCAGCCCAGCCAAGGTGTGCGCACCAAGGCGCCCACCCTGGCGAAGGTGCACGCAAGGTGCGCACCCGAGGCAAACCGGACAATTAACCCAACTTTCGACTTCGCGCGCACCTTGGAGCGCACTTCGGAGCGCTCCTTGGTGCGCACCAATCTTGGGCACCTCGGAGTGCACCATGGCGCCCACCAAGGTGCGCACCCGGGGCAAACCGAGCTCCGACTTCGTGCGCACCTTGGAGCGCACGAAAGGTGCGCACCATGGCGCCCACCAAGGTGCGCAGCCCAGCCAAGGCGTGCGCATCAAGGTGCGCACCCTGGCGAAGGTGCGCACCCGGGGCAAACCGAGCTCCGACTTCGTGCGCACCTTGGAGCACACAAAAGGTGCGCAACCCAGCCAAGGTGTGCGCACCCCGGTCAAACCGAGCTCCGAATCGTGCGCACCAGAGGTGCACGCCATCGTGCGCACCTTGGAGCACACTTCGGAGCCCTCCTTGGTGCGCGCCGATGTTGCGCACCTCGGAGCGCACCCGGGGAAAACAATGCAATTAACCCGACTTTCGACTTCGTGGGCACCTCGGAGCGCTCTCGGGTTCGCACCTCGGAGCACACCGAGGTGCGCACCTTTGATGCGCTGCCTTCACCAATTTCCAGAAAAGGCAAGAAAACATTGAGAAGGTGTGCGCACCGAGGTGCCCACCCTGGCGAAGGTGCACGCGAGGTGCGCACCCGGGGCAAACCGGGCTCCGACTTCGTGCACGCCGCACCTTGGAGCACACTTCGGAGCGCTCCTTGGTGCGCACCAGGGCGCGCAACCCAGCCGAGGTGCCCACCCCGGCGAAGGTGCACGCGAGGTGCGCACCCGGGGCAAACCGGGCTCCGACTTCGTGCACGCCATGGTGCCCACCGCGGCGAAGGTGCACGCGAGGTGCGCACCCGGGGCAAACCGGGCTCCGACTTCGTGCACGCCGCACCTTGGAGCACACTTCGGAGCGCTCCTTGGTGCGCACCATGGTGCCCACCAGGGCGCGCAACCCCGCCGAAGGTGCACGCGAGGTGCGCACCCGGGGCAAACCGGGCTCCGACTTCGTGCACGCCGCACCTTGGAGCACACTTCGGAGCGCTCCTTGGTGCGCACCATGGTGCCCACCAGGGCGCGCAACCCCGCCGAAGGTGCACGCGAGGTGCGCACCCGGGGCAAACCGGGCTCCGACTTCGTGCACGCCATGGTGCGCACCGCGGCGAAGGTGCGCACCCGGGGCAAACCGGGCTCCGACTTCTTGTACGCCGCACCTTGGAGCACACTTCGGAGCGCTCCTTGGTGCGCACCAGGGCGCGCAACCCAGCCGAGGTGCCCACCCCGGCGAAGGTGCACGCGAGGTGCGTACCCGGGGCAAACCGGGCTCCGACTTCGTGCACGCCGCACCTTGGAGCACACTTCGGAGCGCTCCTTGGTGCGCACCATGGTGCCCACCAGGCCGCGCAACCCAGCCAAGGTGTGCGCACCAAGGTGCACGCGAGGTGCGCACCCGGGGCAAACCGGGGTCCGACTTCGTGCACGCCGCACCTTGGAGCACACATCGGGGCGCTCCCGGGTTCGCACCGGCGTTGCGCACCGTGGTGGGCACCTCGGAGCACACCAAGGTGGGCAGCGAGGTGCGCACCTTTGATGCGATGCCTTCACTAATTTCCATAAAAGGCAAAAAAAAAACGAGATTTTAAAATTTCCGTTTTGAAAGATAGTGAGAAAAAGGGAATGCTGGTGCCATCTTGAGCCCGCCCTGGTGCGCAGCCCAGCCAAGGTGTGCGCACCAAGGTGCCCACCCTGGCGAAGGTGCGCGCCCGGGCAATTAACCCAACTTCCAACTTCGCGCGCGCCAGGGTGGGAGCGCACCCAACAACCGGGCCTGGGAAGAGCCAATGCGAGAAACCCCACCAAACGCTCTGACAAAAAAAGAGGGGGCGCTCCAGTAACCCCGCTTCGGAGCGCACCCTGGGCAAACCCAGCCAAGGTGCCCACCCCGGCCAAGGTGCAGGCGAGGTGCGCACCCGGGGCAAACCGGGCTCCGACAACGTGCACGCCGCACCTTGGAGCACACTTCGTAGCGCTCCCGGGTGCGCACCTCAGAGCACACCAAGGTGGGCAGCGAGGTGCGCACCTTTGATGCGCTGCCTTCACTAATTTCCAGAAAAGGCAAAAAAAAAAGGAGATTTTAAAATTTCCGTTTTGAAAGATAGTGAAAAAAACGGAACGCGCGTGCCATCTTGAGCCCGCCCTGGTGCGCAGCCCAGGTAAGGTGCCCACCCTGGCAAAGGTGCGCACCCGGGCAATTAACCCTACTTCCGACTTCGTGCGCGCCAGGGTGGCAACCGGGCCTCGGAAGAGCCAATGCGAGAAACCCCACCAAACGCTCCGACAAAAAAAGAGGCGGCGCTCCAATAACCCCGCTTCGGAGCGCAGCCGGGGCAAACCCAGCCAAGGTGCCCACCCCGACGAAGGTGCACGCGAGGTGCGCACCCGGGGCAAACCGGGCTCCGACAACGTGCACGCAGCACCTTGGAGCACACTTCGAAGCACTCCCGGGTGCCCACCGGCGTTGCGCACCGTGGTGGGCAGCGAGGTGCGCACCTTTGATGCGCTGCCTTCACTAATTTCCAGAAAAAGGCAAAAAAAAATGAGATTTTAAAATTTCCGTTTTGAAAGATAGTGAAAAAAAAGGAACGCGGGTGCCATCTTGAGCCCGCCCTGGTGCGCAGCCCAGGCAAGGCATGCGCACCAAGGTGCCCACCCGAGGTGCACACCCGGGGCAAACCGGGCTCCGACTTCGTGCAGGCCGCACCTTGGAGCACACTTCGGAGCGCTCCTTGGTGCGCACCATGGTGCCCACCAGGGCGCGCAACCCAGCCAAGGTCTGCACACTAAGGTGCCCACCCCGGCGAAGGTGCACGCGAGGTGCGCACCCGGGGCAAACCGGGCTCCGACTTCGTGCACGCCATGGTGCCCACCGCGGCGAAGGTGCACGCGAGGTGCGCACCCGGGGCAAACCGGGCTCCGACTTCGTGCACGCCGCACCTTGGAGCACACTTCGGAGCGCTCCTTGGTGCGCACCATGGTGCCCACCAGGGCGCGCAACCCAGCCAAGGTGTGCGCACCAAGGTGCACGCGAGGTGCGCACCCGGGGCAAACCGGGGTCCGACTTCGTGCACGCCGCACCTTGGAGCACACATCGGAGCGCTCCCAGGTTCGCACCAGCGTTGCGCACCTTTGATGCGCTGCCTTCACTAATTTCCAGAAAAGGCAAAAAAAAACGATATTTTAAAATTTCCGTTCTGAAAGATAGTGAAAAAAACGGAACGCGGGTGCCATCTTGAGCCCTTCCTGGTGCGCAGCCCAGGCAAGTTGTGCGCACCAAGGTGCCCACCCTGGCGGAGGTGCGCGCCCGGGGCAAACCGGGCTCCGACTTCGTGCACTGCATGGTGCCCACCAAGGCGCGCAACCCAGCCAAGGTGCCCACCGCAGCGAAGGTGCACGCGAGGTGCACACCCGGGGCAAACCGGGCTCCGACTTCGTGCACGCCGCACCTTGGAGCACACTTCAGAGCGCTCCTTGGTGCGCACCAGGGCGCGCAACCCAGCCGAGGTGCCCACCCCGGCGAAGGTGCACGCGAGGTGCGCACCCGGGGCAAACCGGGCTCCGACTTCGTGCACGCCATGGTGCCCACCGCGGCGAAGGTGCGCACCCGGGGCAAACCGGGCTCCGACTTCGTGCACGCCGCACCTTGGAGCACACTTCGGAGCGCTCCTTGGTGCGCACCATGGTGCCCACCAGGCCGCGCAACCCAGCCAAGGTGTGCGCACCAAGGTGCACGCGAGGTGCGCACCCGGGGCAAACCGGGGTCCGACTTCGTGCACGCCGCACCTTGGAGCACACATCGGGGCGCTCCCGGGTTCGCACCGGCGTTGCGCACCGTGGTGGGCACCTCGGAGCACACCAAGGTGGGCAGCGAGGTGCGCACCTTTGATGCGATGCCTTCACTAATTTCCATAAAAGGCAAAAAAAAAACGAGATTTTAAAATTTCCGTTTTGAAAGATAGTGAGAAAAAGGGAATGCTGGTGCCATCTTGAGCCCGCCCTGGTGCGCAGCCCAGCCAAGGTTTGCGCACCAAGGTGCCCACCCTGGCGAAGGTGCGCGCCCGGGCAATTAACCCAACTTCCAACTTCGCGCGCGCCAGGGTGGGAGCGCACCCAACAACCGGGCCTGGGAAGAGCCAATGCGAGAAACCCCACCAAACTCTCTGACAAAAAAAGAGGGGGCGCTCCAGTAACCCCGCTTCGGAGCGCACCCTGGGCAAACCCAGCCAAGGTGCCCACCCCGGCCAAGGTGCAGGCGAGGTGCGCACCCGGGGCAAACCGGGCTCCGACAACGTGCACGCCGCACCTTGGAGCACACTTCGTAGCGCTCCCGGGTGCGCACCTCAGAGCACACCAAGGTGGGCAGCGAGGTGCGCACCTTTGATGCGCTGCCTTCACTAATTTCCAGAAAAGGCAAAAAAAAAAGGAGATTTTAAAATTTCCGTTTTGAAAGATAGTGAAAAAAACGGAACGCGCGTGCCATCTTGAGCCCGCCCTGGTGCGCAGCCCAGGTAAGGTGCCACCCTGGCAAAGGTGCGCACCCGGGCAATTAACCCTACTTCCGACTTCGTGCGCGCCAGGGTGGCAACCGGGCCTCGGAAGAGCCAATGCGAGAAACCCCACCAAACGCTCCGACAAAAAAAGAGGCGGCGCTCCAATAACCCCGCTTCGGAGCGCAGCCGGGGCAAACCAAGCCAAGGTGCCCACCCCGACGAAGGTGCACGCGAGGTGCGCACCCGGGGCAAACCGGGCTCCGACAACGTGCACGCAGCACCTTGGAGCACACTTCGAAGCACTCCCGGGTGCCCACCGGCGTTGCGCACCGTGGTGGGCAGCGAGGTGCGCACCTTTGATGCGCTGCCTTCACTAATTTCCAGAAAAAGGCAAAAAAAAATGAGATTTTAAAATTTCCGTTTTGAAAGATAGTGAAAAAAAAGGAACGCGGGTGCCATCTTGAGCCCGCCTTGGTGCGCAGCCCAGGCAAGGCATGCGCACCAAGGTGCCCACCCGAGGTGCACACCCGGGGCAAACCGGGCTCCGACTTCGTGCAGGCCGCACCTTGGAGCACACTTCGGAGCGCTCCTTGGTGCGCACCATGGTGCCCACCAGGGCGCACCCGAGGCAAACCGGGCTCCGACTTCGTGCACGCCGCACCTTGGAGCACACATCGGAGCGCTCCCAGGTTCGCACCAGCGTTGCGCACCTTTGATGCGCTGCCTTCACTAATTTCCAGAAAAGGCAAAAAAAAACGATATTTTAAAATTTCCGTTCTGAAAGATAGTGAAAAAAACGGAACGCGGGTGCCATCTTGAGCCCTTCCTGATGCGCAGCCCAGGCAAGTTGTGCGCACCAAGGTGCCCACCCTGGCGGAGGTGCGCGCCCGGGGCAAACCGGGCTCCGACTTCGTGCACTGCATGGTGCCCACCAAGGCGCGCAACCCAGCCAAGGTGCCCACCGCAGCGAAGGTGCACGCGAGGTGCGCACCCGAGGTGCACACCCGGGGCAAACCGGGCTCCGACTTCGTGCACGCCGCACCTTGGAGCACACTTCAGAGCGCTCCTTGGTACGCACCAGGGCGCGCAACCCAGCCAAGGTGCTCACCCCGGCGAAGGTGCACGCGAGGTGCGCACCCGGGGCAAACCGGGCTCGGACTTCGTGCACGCCGCACCTTGGAGCACACATCGGAGCGCTCCCGGGTTCGCACCAGCATTGCGCACCTTTGATGCGCTGCCTTCACTAATTTCCAGAAAAGGCAAAAAAAAGAAAAAAATGAGATTTTAAAATTTCCGTTTTGAAAGATAGTGAAAAAAACGGAACGCGGGTGCCATCTTGAGCCCGCCCTGGTGTGCAGCCCAGGCAAGTTGTGCGCACCAAGGCACCCACCCTGGCCAAGGTGGGTCACGGGGTGGGTCCTAGGGTGGGTAACGGGGTGGGTACTAAGGTGCGTGCCAAGGTGGGTCATAGGGTGGGTGCCAAGGTGGGCACCAGGGTGGGTGTGCACCAACCCTAGCCAGGGTAGGTCACGGGGTGGTTGTCGGGGTGGGCGTCAAGGAGCCAAGGTGGGTGGCAAGTAGCCAAGTTGCGTGCCAAGGTGGGTGTCGGGGTGGGTGCCAAGGATCCAAGGTGGGTGCCAAGGAACCAAGGTGGGTGTCTGGGTGGGTGCCGAGGTGGGAGCCAGGGTGGGTCCCAAGGTGAGTGCAAAGGTGGGTGCCAGGGTCAAGGTGAGTGCCAATGTGGGTTCCAAGGTGCCAGGGTCAGGGTGAGTGCCAATGTGGGTTCAAAGGTGCTAAGTTGGGTGCGAGGTTGGGTGCGAGGGTGGGTGGGTGCCAAGGTGTGCTAGGTGGAAGCCCGGGTGGGTCGGCATCCCATGGGTGTCGAGTTGGGTGCCTGATGGGTGCTTCTTGTCAAGTTTTAGTCGTCGGGACTCATTTCGAGCCTTAGAGGTCGTTTCTTGTCCGGTTGCCCTGTCTTCGACCTGGGAACCCAATTTTGGTCCTC
Source organism: Cryptomeria japonica (assembly GCF_030272615.1). NCBI lineage: Eukaryota > Viridiplantae > Streptophyta > Pinopsida > Cupressales > Cupressaceae > Cryptomeria > Cryptomeria japonica. Next base: position 295,006 of record NW_026728985.1, on the reverse strand, counting down.
GGGTCCCATTTTTTTTTGTCTCGCATCCCACTTTTGGCCTGTGGCCTTTTCGGGGTCGATTCTCGTTTTGGGCATCAGAGCATGTTTCTTCTCCTAAAACCCAATATTTGTTTATTAAGTCTCGGAACACATTTTTGTTCTCGTGGACCCATCATGGGTCTTGGAACGCATTTGTGGTCCTTGGGTCCCATTTTGCATCCCGAAACTTGTGTTTTGGTGCTTGATCCCTATTTTGGGTGCCCACCTTGCACCAAGTGCGCACCCGGGGCAAACCGAGCGCCTTGGTGCACCGGGGCAAGATCGAGCGTGCACCCGAGGCGCCCCGAACATGCACCAAGGTGCACTCGGCCCACATGTGAGCGCAGGTCGTTGCGCCCGAGGTGGTGTGTGGGCACCGCGTTGCAGACGGGACACTGCACGCACACGACGCCCCCTCCAGGTGCACGCACGTAGGCCGGGCCGGGTGCACACCCGACGCCCTAGCAAGGTGCGCGCACCCGGGCAGGGCTCACACTTGGCGAACGGGGCGCACTTCGCGAGGGAGGGTGTGCACCTCGACGGGGGTGGGTGGCCGGGGTGGATTCGCACGTGGGTCGCGGTTTGCTAAGTACACACTGCGACAAGCTCATAACGGGTGCGATCATACCAGCGTTAGTGCACCGGATCCCATCAGAACTCCGCAGTTAAGCGCGCTTGGGCCGGAGTAGTACTGGGATGGGTGACCTCCCGGGAAGTCCCGGTGTTGCACCCTTTTTTAGTTTTTCGCCGGGCGTCGCAATGCTATTTGAATAAACCTTTTGCCCGTTTGCGTTCTCGTCGGGGCCGGGCCGGGCCGGGGTGCGCTGCCCGCACTACCGCGCGCGCGGGGGCGACACCGAGCGCGCACCCGAGGCGCCCCGAGCACACAGGCCACGGTGCAACCCGGGCGTTGTGCGCGCACCCCGGTGCGCCCGAGGTGCTGCGCGCGCACCCAGGTGAAATCGGTGTGCACCTCGGCCAGTGCGCGCTCGGTCGAGTCGCGCACGTTGGCCAAGGTGCACGGTGATGTTTCTTACTCTAAGGTTCCGCACCAGACGCCCGGGACAGGTGAGCGAAGCTGGGCGGGGCCGGGTGCGCGGCCGGGGCAGGTGCACGCAGCTGGAGAGAGCTTTGGAGCACACTTCGGAGCGCACCAATGATGCGCTCCATTCAAAAGTTTCCTGAAAAGGCAAAAAAAGTTGAGATTATAGAATTTCCCACTTGAGAGATTGTAAAAAAAAAAAATTTAAAATGAAGGAAACGCGGGTGCCAAGGTGTGCGCAGCCCAGCCAAGGTGTGCGCACCAAGGCGCCCACCCTGGCGAAGGTGCACGCAAGGTGCGCACCCGAGGCAAACCGGACAATTAACCCAACTTTCGACTTCGCGCGCACCTTGGAGCGCACTTCGGAGCGCTCCTTGGTGCGCACCAATCTTGGGCACCTCGGAGTGCACCATGGCGCCCACCAAGGTGCGCACCCGGGGCAAACCGAGCTCCGACTTCGTGCGCACCTTGGAGCGCACGAAAGGTGCGCACCATGGCGCCCACCAAGGTGCGCAGCCCAGCCAAGGCGTGCGCATCAAGGTGCGCACCCTGGCGAAGGTGCGCACCCGGGGCAAACCGAGCTCCGACTTCGTGCGCACCTTGGAGCGCACAAAAGGTGCGCAACCCAGCCAAGGTGTGCGCACCCCGGTCAAACCGAGCTCCGAATCGTGCGCACCAGAGGTGCACGCCATCGTGCGCACCTTGGAGCACACTTCGGAGCCCTCCTTGGTGCGCGCCGATGTTGCGCACCTCGGAGCGCACCCGGGGAAAACAATGCAATTAACCCGACTTTCGACTTCGTGGGCACCTCGGAGCGCTCTCGGGTTCGCACCTCGGAGCACACCGAGGTGCGCACCTTTGATGCGCTGCCTTCACCAATTTCCAGAAAAGGCAAGAAAACATTGAGAAGGTGTGCGCACCGAGGTGCCCACCCTGGCGAAGGTGCACGCGAGGTGCGCACCCGGGGCAAACCGGGCTCCGACTTCGTGCACGCCGCACCTTGGAGCACACTTCGGAGCGCTCCTTGGTGCGCACCAGGGCGCGCAACCCAGCCGAGGTGCCCACCCCGGCGAAGGTGCACGCGAGGTGCGCACCCGGGGCAAACCGGGCTCCGACTTCGTGCACGCCATGGTGCCCACCGCGGCGAAGGTGCACGCGAGGTGCGCACCCGGGGCAAACCGGGCTCCGACTTCGTGCACGCCGCACCTTGGAGCACACTTCGGAGCGCTCCTTGGTGCGCACCATGGTGCCCACCAGGGCGCGCAACCCCGCCGAAGGTGCACGCGAGGTGCGCACCCGGGGCAAACCGGGCTCCGACTTCGTGCACGCCGCACCTTGGAGCACACTTCGGAGCGCTCCTTGGTGCGCACCATGGTGCCCACCAGGGCGCGCAACCCCGCCGAAGGTGCACGCGAGGTGCGCACCCGGGGCAAACCGGGCTCCGACTTCGTGCACGCCATGGTGCGCACCGCGGCGAAGGTGCGCACCCGGGGCAAACCGGGCTCCGACTTCGTGCACGCCGCACCTTGGAGCACACTTCGGAGCGCTCCTTGGTGCGCACCAGGGCGCGCAACCCAGCCGAGGTGCCCACCCCGGCGAAGGTGCACGCGAGGTGCGTACCCGGGGCAAACCGGGCTCCGACTTCGTGCACGCCGCACCTTGGAGCACACTTCGGAGCGCTCCTTGGTGCGCACCATGGTGCCCACCAGGCCGCGCAACCCAGCCAAGGTGTGCGCACCAAGGTGCACGCGAGGTGCGCACCCGGGGCAAACCGGGGTCCGACTTCGTGCACGCCGCACCTTGGAGCACACATCGGGGCGCTCCCGGGTTCGCACCGGCGTTGCGCACCGTGGTGGGCACCTCGGAGCACACCAAGGTGGGCAGCGAGGTGCGCACCTTTGATGCGATGCCTTCACTAATTTCCATAAAAGGCAAAAAAAAAACGAGATTTTAAAATTTCCGTTTTGAAAGATAGTGAGAAAAAGGGAATGCTGGTGCCATCTTGAGCCCGCCCTGGTGCGCAGCCCAGCCAAGGTGTGCGCACCAAGGTGCCCACCCTGGCGAAGGTGCGCGCCCGGGCAATTAACCCAACTTCCAACTTCGCGCGCGCCAGGGTGGGAGCGCACCCAACAACCGGGCCTGGGAAGAGCCAATGCGAGAAACCCCACCAAACGCTCTGACAAAAAAAGAGGGGGCGCTCCAGTAACCCCGCTTCGGAGCGCACCCTGGGCAAACCCAGCCAAGGTGCCCACCCCGGCCAAGGTGCAGGCGAGGTGCGCACCCGGGGCAAACCGGGCTCCGACAACGTGCACGCCGCACCTTGGAGCACACTTCGTAGCGCTCCCGGGTGCGCACCTCAGAGCACACCAAGGTGGGCAGCGAGGTGCGCACCTTTGATGCGCTGCCTTCACTAATTTCCAGAAAAGGCAAAAAAAAAAGGAGATTTTAAAATTTCCGTTTTGAAAGATAGTGAAAAAAACGGAACGCGCGTGCCATCTTGAGCCCGCCCTGGTGCGCAGCCCAGGTAAGGTGCCCACCCTGGCAAAGGTGCGCACCCGGGCAATTAACCCTACTTCCGACTTCGTGCGCGCCAGGGTGGCAACCGGGCCTCGGAAGAGCCAATGCGAGAAACCCCACCAAACGCTCCGACAAAAAAAGAGGCGGCGCTCCAATAACCCCGCTTCGGAGCGCAGCCGGGGCAAACCCAGCCAAGGTGCCCACCCCGACGAAGGTGCACGCGAGGTGCGCACCCGGGGCAAACCGGGCTCCGACAACGTGCACGCAGCACCTTGGAGCACACTTCGAAGCACTCCCGGGTGCCCACCGGCGTTGCGCACCGTGGTGGGCAGCGAGGTGCGCACCTTTGATGCGCTGCCTTCACTAATTTCCAGAAAAAGGCAAAAAAAAATGAGATTTTAAAATTTCCGTTTTGAAAGATAGTGAAAAAAAAGGAACGCGGGTGCCATCTTGAGCCCGCCCTGGTGCGCAGCCCAGGCAAGGCATGCGCACCAAGGTGCCCACCCGAGGTGCACACCCGGGGCAAACCGGGCTCCGACTTCGTGCAGGCCGCACCTTGGAGCACACTTCGGAGCGCTCCTTGGTGCGCACCATGGTGCCCACCAGGGCGCGCAACCCAGCCAAGGTCTGCACACTAAGGTGCCCACCGCGGCGAAGGTGCACGCGAGGTGCGCACCCGGGGCAAACCGGGCTCCGACTTCGTGCACGCCGCACCTTGGAGCACACTTCGGAGCGCTCCTTGGTGCGCACCATGGTGCCCACCAGGGCGCGCAACCCAGCCAAGGTGTGCGCACCAAGGTGCACGCGAGGTGCGCACCCGGGGCAAACCGGGGTCCGACTTCGTGCACGCCGCACCTTGGAGCACACATCGGAGCGCTCCCAGGTTCGCACCAGCGTTGCGCACCTTTGATGCGCTGCCTTCACTAATTTCCAGAAAAGGCAAAAAAAAACGATATTTTAAAATTTCCGTTCTGAAAGATAGTGAAAAAAACGGAACGCGGGTGCCATCTTGAGCCCTTCCTGGTGCGCAGCCCAGGCAAGTTGTGCGCACCAAGGTGCCCACCCTGGCGGAGGTGCGCGCCCGGGGCAAACCGGGCTCCGACTTCGTGCACTGCATGGTGCCCACCAAGGCGCGCAACCCAGCCAAGGTGCCCACCGCAGCGAAGGTGCACGCGAGGTGCACACCCGGGGCAAACCGGGCTCCGACTTCGTGCACGCCGCACCTTGGAGCACACTTCAGAGCGCTCCTTGGTGCGCACCAGGGCGCGCAACCCAGCCGAGGTGCCCACCCCGGCGAAGGTGCACGCGAGGTGCGCACCCGGGGCAAACCGGGCTCCGACTTCGTGCACGCCATGGTGCCCACCGCGGCGAAGGTGCGCACCCGGGGCAAACCGGGCTCCGACTTCGTGCACGCCGCACCTTGGAGCACACTTCGGAGCGCTCCTTGGTGCGCACCATGGTGCCCACCAGGCCGCGCAACCCAGCCAAGGTGTGCGCACCAAGGTGCACGCGAGGTGCGCACCCGGGGCAAACCGGGGTCCGACTTCGTGCACGCCGCACCTTGGAGCACACATCGGGGCGCTCCCGGGTTCGCACCGGCGTTGCGCACCGTGGTGGGCACCTCGGAGCACACCAAGGTGGGCAGCGAGGTGCGCACCTTTGATGCGATGCCTTCACTAATTTCCATAAAAGGCAAAAAAAAAACGAGATTTTAAAATTTCCGTTTTGAAAGATAGTGAGAAAAAGGGAATGCTGGTGCCATCTTGAGCCCGCCCTGGTGCGCAGCCCAGCCAAGGTTTGCGCACCAAGGTGCCCACCCTGGCGAAGGTGCGCGCCCGGGCAATTAACCCAACTTCCAACTTCGCGCGCGCCAGGGTGGGAGCGCACCCAACAACCGGGCCTGGGAAGAGCCAATGCGAGAAACCCCACCAAACTCTCTGACAAAAAAAGAGGGGGCGCTCCAGTAACCCCGCTTCGGAGCGCACCCTGGGCAAACCCAGCCAAGGTGCCCACCCCGGCCAAGGTGCAGGCGAGGTGCGCACCCGGGGCAAACCGGGCTCCGACAACGTGCACGCCGCACCTTGGAGCACACTTCGTAGCGCTCCCGGGTGCGCACCTCAGAGCACACCAAGGTGGGCAGCGAGGTGCGCACCTTTGATGCGCTGCCTTCACTAATTTCCAGAAAAGGCAAAAAAAAAAGGAGATTTTAAAATTTCCGTTTTGAAAGATAGTGAAAAAAACGGAACGCGCGTGCCATCTTGAGCCCGCCCTGGTGCGCAGCCCAGGTAAGGTGCCACCCTGGCAAAGGTGCGCACCCGGGCAATTAACCCTACTTCCGACTTCGTGCGCGCCAGGGTGGCAACCGGGCCTCGGAAGAGCCAATGCGAGAAACCCCACCAAACGCTCCGACAAAAAAAGAGGCGGCGCTCCAATAACCCCGCTTCGGAGCGCAGCCGGGGCAAACCAAGCCAAGGTGCCCACCCCGACGAAGGTGCACGCGAGGTGCGCACCCGGGGCAAACCGGGCTCCGACAACGTGCACGCAGCACCTTGGAGCACACTTCGAAGCACTCCCGGGTGCCCACCGGCGTTGCGCACCGTGGTGGGCAGCGAGGTGCGCACCTTTGATGCGCTGCCTTCACTAATTTCCAGAAAAAGGCAAAAAAAAATGAGATTTTAAAATTTCCGTTTTGAAAGATAGTGAAAAAAAAGGAACGCGGGTGCCATCTTGAGCCCGCCCTGGTGCGCAGCCCAGGCAAGGCATGCGCACCAAGGTGCCCACCCGAGGTGCACACCCGGGGCAAACCGGGCTCCGACTTCGTGCAGGCCGCACCTTGGAGCACACTTCGGAGCGCTCCTTGGTGCGCACCATGGTGCCCACCAGGGCGCACCCGAGGCAAACCGGGCTCCGACTTCGTGCACGCCGCACCTTGGAGCACACATCGGAGCGCTCCCAGGTTCGCACCAGCGTTGCGCACCTTTGATGCGCTGCCTTCACTAATTTCCAGAAAAGGCAAAAAAAAACGATATTTTAAAATTTCCGTTCTGAAAGATAGTGAAAAAAACGGAACGCGGGTGCCATCTTGAGCCCTTCCTGATGCGCAGCCCAGGCAAGTTGTGCGCACCAAGGTGCCCACCCTGGCGGAGGTGCGCGCCCGGGGCAAACCGGGCTCCGACTTCGTGCACTGCATGGTGCCCACCAAGGCGCGCAACCCAGCCAAGGTGCCCACCGCAGCGAAGGTGCACGCGAGGTGCGCACCCGAGGTGCACACCCGGGGCAAACCGGGCTCCGACTTCGTGCACGCCGCACCTTGGAGCACACTTCAGAGCGCTCCTTGGTACGCACCAGGGCGCGCAACCCAGCCAAGGTGCTCACCCCGGCGAAGGTGCACGCGAGGTGCGCACCCGGGGCAAACCGGGCTCGGACTTCGTGCACGCCGCACCTTGGAGCACACATCGGAGCGCTCCCGGGTTCGCACCAGCATTGCGCACCTTTGATGCGCTGCCTTCACTAATTTCCAGAAAAGGCAAAAAAAAGAAAAAAATGAGATTTTAAAATTTCCGTTTTGAAAGATAGTGAAAAAAACGGAACGCGGGTGCCATCTTGAGCCCGCCCTGGTGTGCAGCCCAGGCAAGTTGTGCGCACCAAGGCACCCACCCTGGCCAAGGTGGGTCACGGGGTGGGTCCTAGGGTGGGTAACGGGGTGGGTACTAAGGTGCGTGCCAAGGTGGGTCATAGGGTGGGTGCCAAGGTGGGCACCAGGGTGGGTGTGCACCAACCCTAGCCAGGGTAGGTCACGGGGTGGTTGTCGGGGTGGGCGTCAAGGAGCCAAGGTGGGTGGCAAGTAGCCAAGTTGCGTGCCAAGGTGGGTGTCGGGGTGGGTGCCAAGGATCCAAGGTGGGTGCCAAGGAACCAAGGTGGGTGTCTGGGTGGGTGCCGAGGTGGGAGCCAGGGTGGGTCCCAAGGTGAGTGCAAAGGTGGGTGCCAGGGTCAAGGTGAGTGCCAATGTGGGTTCCAAGGTGCCAGGGTCAGGGTGAGTGCCAATGTGGGTTCAAAGGTGCTAAGTTGGGTGCGAGGTTGGGTGCGAGGGTGGGTGGGTGCCAAGGTGTGCTAGGTGGAAGCCCGGGTGGGTCGGCATCCCATGGGTGTCGAGTTGGGTGCCTGATGGGTGCTTCTTGTCAAGTTTTAGTCGTCGGGACTCATTTCGAGCCTTAGAGGTCGTTTCTTGTCCGGTTGCCCTGTCTTCGACCTGGGAACCCAATTTTGGTCCTCGGGTCCCATTTTTTTTTGTCTCGCATCCCACTTTTGGCCTGTGGCCTTTTCGGGGTCGATTCTCGTTTTGGGCATCAGAGCATGTTTCTTCTCCTAAAACCCAATATTTGTTTATTAAGTCTCGGAACACATTTTTGTTCTCGTGGACCCATCATGGGTCTTGGAACGCATTTGTGGTCCTTGGGTCCCATTTTGCATCCCGAAACTTGTGTTTTGGTGCTTGATCCCTATTTTGGGTGCCCACCTTGCACCAAGTGCGCACCCGGGGCAAACCGAGCGCCTTGGTGCACCGGGGCAAGATCGAGCGTGCACCCGAGGCGCCCCGAACATGCACCAAGGTGCACTCGGCCCACATGTGAGCGCAGGTCGTTGCGCCCGAGGTGGTGTGTGGGCACCGCGTTGCAGACGGGACACTGCACGCACACGACGCCCCCTCCAGGTGCACGCACGTAGGCCGGGCCGGGTGCACACCCGACGCCCTAGCAAGGTGCGCGCACCCGGGCAGGGCTCACACTTGGCGAACGGGGCGCACTTCGCGAGGGAGGGTGTGCACCTCGACGGGGGTGGGTGGCCGGGGTGGATTCGCACGTGGGTCGCGGTTTGCTAAGTACACACTGCGACAAGCTCATAACGGGTGCGATCATACCAGCGTTAGTGCACCGGATCCCATCAGAACTCCGCAGTTAAGCGCGCTTGGGCCGGAGTAGTACTGGGATGGGTGACCTCCCGGGAAGTCCCGGTGTTGCACCCTTTTTTAGTTTTTCGCCGGGCGTCGCAATGCTATTTGAATAAACCTTTTGCCCGTTTGCGTTCTCGTCGGGGCCGGGCCGGGCCGGGGTGCGCTGCCCGCACTACCGCGCGCGCGGGGGCGACACCGAGCGCGCACCCGAGGCGCCCCGAGCACACAGGCCACGGTGCAACCCGGGCGTTGTGCGCGCACCCCGGTGCGCCCGAGGTGCTGCGCGCGCACCCAGGTGAAATCGGTGTGCACCTCGGCCAGTGCGCGCTCGGTCGAGTCGCGCACGTTGGCCAAGGTGCACGGTGATGTTTCTTACTCTAAGGTTCCGCACCAGACGCCCGGGACAGGTGAGCGAAGCTGGGCGGGGCCGGGTGCGCGGCCGGGGCAGGTGCACGCAGCTGGAGAGAGCTTTGGAGCACACTTCGGAGCGCACCAATGATGCGCTCCATTCAAAAGTTTCCTGAAAAGGCAAAAAAAGTTGAGATTATAGAATTTCCCACTTGAGAGATTGTAAAAAAAAAAAATTTAAAATGAAGGAAACGCGGGTGCCAAGGTGTGCGCAGCCCAGCCAAGGTGTGCGCACCAAGGCGCCCACCCTGGCGAAGGTGCACGCAAGGTGCGCACCCGAGGCAAACCGGACAATTAACCCAACTTTCGACTTCGCGCGCACCTTGGAGCGCACTTCGGAGCGCTCCTTGGTGCGCACCAATCTTGGGCACCTCGGAGTGCACCATGGCGCCCACCAAGGTGCGCACCCGGGGCAAACCGAGCTCCGACTTCGTGCGCACCTTGGAGCGCACGAAAGGTGCGCACCATGGCGCCCACCAAGGTGCGCAGCCCAGCCAAGGCGTGCGCATCAAGGTGCGCACCCTGGCGAAGGTGCGCACCCGGGGCAAACCGAGCTCCGACTTCGTGCGCACCTTGGAGCGCACAAAAGGTGCGCAACCCAGCCAAGGTGTGCGCACCCCGGTCAAACCGAGCTCCGAATCGTGCGCACCAGAGGTGCACGCCATCGTGCGCACCTTGGAGCACACTTCGGAGCCCTCCTTGGTGCGCGCCGATGTTGCGCACCTCGGAGCGCACCCGGGGAAAACAATGCAATTAACCCGACTTTCGACTTCGTGGGCACCTCGGAGCGCTCTCGGGTTCGCACCTCGGAGCACACCGAGGTGCGCACCTTTGATGCGCTGCCTTCACCAATTTCCAGAAAAGGCAAGAAAACATTGAGAAGGTGTGCGCACCGAGGTGCCCACCCTGGCGAAGGTGCACGCGAGGTGCGCACCCGGGGCAAACCGGGCTCCGACTTCGTGCACGCCGCACCTTGGAGCACACTTCGGAGCGCTCCTTGGTGCGCACCAGGGCGCGCAACCCAGCCGAGGTGCCCACCCCGGCGAAGGTGCACGCGAGGTGCGCACCCGGGGCAAACCGGGCTCCGACTTCGTGCACGCCATGGTGCCCACCGCGGCGAAGGTGCACGCGAGGTGCGCACCCGGGGCAAACCGGGCTCCGACTTCGTGCACGCCGCACCTTGGAGCACACTTCAGAGCGCTCCTTGGTGCGCACCATGGTGCCCACCAGGGCGCGCAACCCCGCCGAAGGTGCACGCGAGGTGCGCACCCGGGGCAAACCGGGCTCCGACTTCGTGCACGCCGCACCTTGGAGCACACTTCGGAGCGCTCCTTGGTGCGCACCATGGTGCCCACCAGGGCGCGCAACCCCGCCGAAGGTGCACGCGAGGTGCGCACCCGGGGCAAACCGGGCTCCGACTTCGTGCACGCCATGGTGCGCACCGCGGCGAAGGTGCGCACCCGGGGCAAACCGGGCTCCGACTTCGTGCACGCCGCACCTTGGAGCACACTTCGGAGCGCTCCTTGGTGCGCACCAGGGCGCGCAACCCAGCCGAGGTGCCCACCCCGGCGAAGGTGCACGCGAGGTGCGTACCCGGGGCAAACCGGGCTCCGACTTCGTGCACGCCGCACCTTGGAGCACACTTCGGAGCGCTCCTTGGTGCGCACCATGGTGCCCACCAGGCCGCGCAACCCAGCCAAGGTGTGCGCACCAAGGTGCACGCGAGGTGCGCACCCGGGGCAAACCGGGGTCCGACTTCGTGCACGCCGCACCTTGGAGCACACATCGGGGCGCTCCCGGGTTCGCACCGGCGTTGCGCACCGTGGTGGGCACCTCGGAGCACACCAAGGTGGGCAGCGAGGTGCGCACCTTTGATGCGATGCCTTCACTAATTTCCATAAAAGGCAAAAAAAAAACGAGATTTTAAAATTTCCGTTTTGAAAGATAGTGAGAAAAAGGGAATGCTGGTGCCATCTTGAGCCCGCCCTGGTGCGCAGCCCAGCCAAGGTGTGCGCACCAAGGTGCCCACCCTGGCGAAGGTGCGCGCCCGGGCAATTAACCCAACTTCCAACTTCGCGCGCGCCAGGGTGGGAGCGCACCCAACAACCGGGCCTGGGAAGAGCCAATGCGAGAAACCCCACCAAACGCTCTGACAAAAAAAGAGGGGGCGCTCCAGTAACCCCGCTTCGGAGCGCACCCTGGGCAAACCCAGCCAAGGTGCCCACCCCGGCCAAGGTGCAGGCGAGGTGCGCACCCGGGGCAAACCGGGCTCCGACAACGTGCACGCCGCACCTTGGAGCACACTTCGTAGCGCTCCCGGGTGCGCACCTCAGAGCACACCAAGGTGGGCAGCGAGGTGCGCACCTTTGATGCGCTGCCTTCACTAATTTCCAGAAAAGGCAAAAAAAAAAGGAGATTTTAAAATTTCCGTTTTGAAAGATAGTGAAAAAAACGGAACGCGCGTGCCATCTTGAGCCCGCCCTGGTGCGCAGCCCAGGTAAGGTGCCCACCCTGGCAAAGGTGCGCACCCGGGCAATTAACCCTACTTCCGACTTCGTGCGCGCCAGGGTGGCAACCGGGCCTCGGAAGAGCCAATGCGAGAAACCCCACCAAACGCTCCGACAAAAAAAGAGGCGGCGCTCCAATAACCCCGCTTCGGAGCGCAGCCGGGGCAAACCCAGCCAAGGTGCCCACCCCGACGAAGGTGCACGCGAGGTGCGCACCCGGGGCAAACCGGGCTCCGACAACGTGCACGCAGCACCTTGGAGCACACTTCGAAGCACTCCCGGGTGCCCACCGGCGTTGCGCACCGTGGTGGGCAGCGAGGTGCGCACCTTTGATGCGCTGCCTTCACTAATTTCCAGAAAAAGGCAAAAAAAAATGAGATTTTAAAATTTCCGTTTTGAAAGATAGTGAAAAAAAAGGAACGCGGGTGCCATCTTGAGCCCGCCCTGGTGCGCAGCCCAGGCAAGGCATGCGCACCAAGGTGCCCACCCGAGGTGCACACCCGGGGCAAACCGGGCTCCGACTTCGTGCAGGCCGCACCTTGGAGCACACTTCGGAGCGCTCCTTGGTGCGCACCATGGTGCCCACCAGGGCGCGCAACCCAGCCAAGGTCTGCACACTAAGGTGCCCACCCCGGCGAAGGTGCACGCGAGGTGCGCACCCGGGGCAAACCGGGCTCCGACTTCGTGCACGCCATGGTGCCCACCGCGGCGAAGGTGCACGCGAGGTGCGCACCCGGGGCAAACCGGGCTCCGACTTCGTGCACGCCGCACCTTGGAGCACACTTCGGAGCGCTCCTTGGTGCGCACCATGGTGCCCACCAGGGCGCGCAACCCAGCCAAGGTGTGCGCACCAAGGTGCACGCGAGGTGCGCACCCGGGGCAAACCGGGGTCCGACTTCGTGCACGCCGCACCTTGGAGCACACATCGGAGCGCTCCCAGGTTCGCACCAGCGTTGCGCACCTTTGATGCGCTGCCTTCACTAATTTCCAGAAAAGGCAAAAAAAAACGATATTTTAAAATTTCCGTTCTGAAAGATAGTGAAAAAAACGGAACGCGGGTGCCATCTTGAGCCCTTCCTGGTGCGCAGCCCAGGCAAGTTGTGCGCACCAAGGTGCCCACCCTGGCGGAGGTGCGCGCCCGGGGCAAACCGGGCTCCGACTTCGTGCACTGCATGGTGCCCACCAAGGCGCGCAACCCAGCCAAGGTGCCCACCGCAGCGAAGGTGCACGCGAGGTGCACACCCGGGGCAAACCGGGCTCCGACTTCGTGCACGCCGCACCTTGGAGCACACTTCAGAGCGCTCCTTGGTGCGCACCAGGGCGCGCAACCCAGCCGAGGTGCCCACCCCGGCGAAGGTGCACGCGAGGTGCGCACCCGGGGCAAACCGGGCTCCGACTTCGTGCACGCCATGGTGCCCACCGCGGCGAAGGTGCGCACCCGGGGCAAACCGGGCTCCGACTTCGTGCACGCCGCACCTTGGAGCACACTTCGGAGCGCTCCTTGGTGCGCACCATGGTGCCCACCAGGCCGCGCAACCCAGCCAAGGTGTGCGCACCAAGGTGCACGCGAGGTGCGCACCCGGGGCAAACCGGGGTCCGACTTCGTGCACGCCGCACCTTGGAGCACACATCGGGGCGCTCCCGGGTTCGCACCGGCGTTGCGCACCGTGGTGGGCACCTCGGAGCACACCAAGGTGGGCAGCGAGGTGCGCACCTTTGATGCGATGCCTTCACTAATTTCCATAAAAGGCAAAAAAAAAACGAGATTTTAAAATTTCCGTTTTGAAAGATAGTGAGAAAAAGGGAATGCTGGTGCCATCTTGAGCCCGCCCTGGTGCGCAGCCCAGCCAAGGTTTGCGCACCAAGGTGCCCACCCTGGCGAAGGTGCGCGCCCGGGCAATTAACCCAACTTCCAACTTCGCGCGCGCCAGGGTGGGAGCGCACCCAACAACCGGGCCTGGGAAGAGCCAATGCGAGAAACCCCACCAAACTCTCTGACAAAAAAAGAGGGGGCGCTCCAGTAACCCCGCTTCGGAGCGCACCCTGGGCAAACCCAGCCAAGGTGCCCACCCCGGCCAAGGTGCAGGCGAGGTGCGCACCCGGGGCAAACCGGGCTCCGACAACGTGCACGCCGCACCTTGGAGCACACTTCGTAGCGCTCCCGGGTGCGCACCTCAGAGCACACCAAGGTGGGCAGCGAGGTGCGCACCTTTGATGCGCTGCCTTCACTAATTTCCAGAAAAGGCAAAAAAAAAAGGAGATTTTAAAATTTCCGTTTTGAAAGATAGTGAAAAAAACGGAACGCGCGTGCCATCTTGAGCCCGCCCTGGTGCGCAGCCCAGGTAAGGTGCCACCCTGGCAAAGGTGCGCACCCGGGCAATTAACCCTACTTCCGACTTCGTGCGCGCCAGGGTGGCAACCGGGCCTCGGAAGAGCCAATGCGAGAAACCCCACCAAACGCTCCGACAAAAAAAGAGGCGGCGCTCCAATAACCCCGCTTCGGAGCGCAGCCGGGGCAAACCAAGCCAAGGTGCCCACCCCGACGAAGGTGCACGCGAGGTGCGCACCCGGGGCAAACCGGGCTCCGACAACGTGCACGCAGCACCTTGGAGCACACTTCGAAGCACTCCCGGGTGCCCACCGGCGTTGCGCACCGTGGTGGGCAGCGAGGTGCGCACCTTTGATGCGCTGCCTTCACTAATTTCCAGAAAAAGGCAAAAAAAAATGAGATTTTAAAATTTCCGTTTTGAAAGATAGTGAAAAAAAAGGAACGCGGGTGCCATCTTGAGCCCGCCCTGGTGCGCAGCCCAGGCAAGGCATGCGCACCAAGGTGCCCACCCGAGGTGCACACCCGGGGCAAACCGGGCTCCGACTTCGTGCAGGCCGCACCTTGGAGCACACTTCGGAGCGCTCCTTGGTGCGCACCATGGTGCCCACCAGGGCGCACCCGAGGCAAACCGGGCTCCGACTTCGTGCACGCCGCACCTTGGAGCACACATCGGAGCGCTCCCAGGTTCGCACCAGCGTTGCGCACCTTTGATGCGCTGCCTTCACTAATTTCCAGAAAAGGCAAAAAAAAATGATATTTTAAAATTTCCGTTCTGAAAGATAGTGAAAAAAACGGAACGCGGGTGCCATCTTGAGCCCTTCCTGATGCGCAGCCCAGGCAAGTTGTGCGCACCAAGGTGCCCACCCTGGCGGAGGTGCGCGCCCGGGGCAAACCGGGCTCCGACTTCGTGCACTGCATGGTGCCCACCAAGGCGCGCAACCCAGCCAAGGTGCCCACCGCAGCGAAGGTGCACGCGAGGTGCGCACCCGAGGTGCACACCCGGGGCAAACCGGGCTCCGACTTCGTGCACGCCGCACCTTGGAGCACACTTCAGAGCGCTCCTTGGTACGCACCAGGGCGCGCAACCCAGCCAAGGTGCTCACCCCGGCGAAGGTGCACGCGAGGTGCGCACCCGGGGCAAACCGGGCTCGGACTTCGTGCACGCCGCACCTTGGAGCACACATCGGAGCGCTCCCGGGTTCGCACCAGCATTGCGCACCTTTGATGCGCTGCCTTCACTAATTTCCAGAAAAGGCAAAAAAAAGAAAAAAATGAGATTTTAAAATTTCCGTTTTGAAAGATAGTGAAAAAAACGGAACGCGGGTGCCATCTTGAGCCCGCCCTGGTGTGCAGCCCAGGCAAGTTGTGCGCACCAAGGCACCCACCCTGGCCAAGGTGGGTCACGGGGTGGGTCCTAGGGTGGGTAACGGGGTGGGTACTAAGGTGCGTGCCAAGGTGGGTCATAGGGTGGGTGCCAAGGTGGGCACCAGGGTGGGTGTGCACCAACCCTAGCCAGGGTAGGTCACGGGGTGGTTGTCGGGGTGGGCGTCAAGGAGCCAAGGTGGGTGGCAAGTAGCCAAGTTGCGTGCCAAGGTGGGTGTCGGGGTGGGTGCCAAGGATCCAAGGTGGGTGCCAAGGAACCAAGGTGGGTGTCTGGGTGGGTGCCGAGGTGGGAGCCAGGGTGGGTCCCAAGGTGAGTGCAAAGGTGGGTGCCAGGGTCAAGGTGAGTGCCAATGTGGGTTCCAAGGTGCCAGGGTCAGGGTGAGTGCCAATGTGGGTTCAAAGGTGCTAAGTTGGGTGCGAGGTTGGGTGCGAGGGTGGGTGGGTGCCAAGGTGTGCTAGGTGGAAGCCCGGGTGGGTCGGCATCCCATGGGTGTCGAGTTGGGTGCCTGATGGGTGCTTCTTGTCAAGTTTTAGTCGTCGGGACTCATTTCGAGCCTTAGAGGTCGTTTCTTGTCCGGTTGCCCTGTCTTCGACCTGGGAACCCAATTTTGGTCCTCGGGTCCCATTTTTTTTTGTCTCGCATCCCACTTTTGGCCTGTGGCCTTTTCGGGGTCGATTCTCGTTTTGGGCATCAGAGCATGTTTCTTCTCCTAAAACCCAATATTTGTTTATTAAGTCTCGGAACACATTTTTGTTCTCGTGGACCCATCATGGGTCTTGGAACGCATTTGTGGTCCTTGGGTCCCATTTTGCATCCCGAAACTTGTGTTTTGGTGCTTGATCCCTATTTTGGGTGCCCACCTTGCACCAAGTGCGCACCCGGGGCAAACCGAGCGCCTTGGTGCACCGGGGCAAGATCGAGCGTGCACCCGAGGCGCCCCGAACATGCACCAAGGTGCACTCGGCCCACATGTGAGCGCAGGTCGTTGCGCCCGAGGTGGTGTGTGGGCACCGCGTTGCAGACGGGACACTGCACGCACACGACGCCCCCTCCAGGTGCACGCACGTAGGCCGGGCCGGGTGCACACCCGACGCCCTAGCAAGGTGCGCGCACCCGGGCAGGGCTCACACTTGGCGAACGGGGCGCACTTCGCGAGGGAGGGTGTGCACCTCGACGGGGGTGGGTGGCCGGGGTGGATTCGCACGTGGGTCGCGGTTTGCTAAGTACACACTGCGACAAGCTCATAACGGGTGCGATCATACCAGCGTTAGTGCACCGGATCCCATCAGAACTCCGCAGTTAAGCGCGCTTGGGCCGGAGTAGTACTGGGATGGGTGACCTCCCGGGAAGTCCCGGTGTTGCACCCTTTTTTAGTTTTTCGCCGGGCGTCGCAATGCTATTTGAATAAACCTTTTGCCCGTTTGCGTTCTCGTCGGGGCCGGGCCGGGCCGGGGTGCGCTGCCCGCACTACCGCGCGCGCGGGGGCGACACCGAGCGCGCACCCGAGGCGCCCCGAGCACACAGGCCACGGTGCAACCCGGGCGTTGTGCGCGCACCCCGGTGCGCCCGAGGTGCTGCGCGCGCACCCAGGTGAAATCGGTGTGCACCTCGGCCAGTGCGCGCTCGGTCGAGTCGCGCACGTTGGCCAAGGTGCACGGTGATGTTTCTTACTCTAAGGTTCCGCACCAGACGCCCGGGACAGGTGAGCGAAGCTGGGCGGGGCCGGGTGCGCGGCCGGGGCAGGTGCACGCAGCTGGAGAGAGCTTTGGAGCACACTTCGGAGCGCACCAATGATGCGCTCCATTCAAAAGTTTCCTGAAAAGGCAAAAAAAGTTGAGATTATAGAATTTCCCACTTGAGAGATTGTAAAAAAAAAAAATTTAAAATGAAGGAAACGCGGGTGCCAAGGTGTGCGCAGCCCAGCCAAGGTGTGCGCACCAAGGCGCCCACCCTGGCGAAGGTGCACGCAAGGTGCGCACCCGAGGCAAACCGGACAATTAACCCAACTTTCGACTTCGCGCGCACCTTGGAGCGCACTTCGGAGCGCTCCTTGGTGCGCACCAATCTTGGGCACCTCGGAGTGCACCATGGCGCCCACCAAGGTGCGCACCCGGGGCAAACCGAGCTCCGACTTCGTGCGCACCTTGGAGCGCACGAAAGGTGCGCACCATGGCGCCCACCAAGGTGCGCAGCCCAGCCAAGGCGTGCGCATCAAGGTGCGCACCCTGGCGAAGGTGCGCACCCGGGGCAAACCGAGCTCCGACTTCGTGCGCACCTTGGAGCGCACAAAAGGTGCGCAACCCAGCCAAGGTGTGCGCACCCCGGTCAAACCGAGCTCCGAATCGTGCGCACCAGAGGTGCACGCCATCGTGCGCACCTTGGAGCACACTTCGGAGCCCTCCTTGGTGCGCGCCGATGTTGCGCACCTCGGAGCGCACCCGGGGAAAACAATGCAATTAACCCGACTTTCGACTTCGTGGGCACCTCGGAGCGCTCTCGGGTTCGCACCTCGGAGCACACCGAGGTGCGCACCTTTGATGCGCTGCCTTCACCAATTTCCAGAAAAGGCAAGAAAACATTGAGAAGGTGTGCGCACCGAGGTGCCCACCCTGGCGAAGGTGCACGCGAGGTGCGCACCCGGGGCAAACCGGGCTCCGACTTCGTGCACGCCGCACCTTGGAGCACACTTCGGAGCGCTCCTTGGTGCGCACCAGGGCGCGCAACCCAGCCGAGGTGCCCACCCCGGCGAAGGTGCACGCGAGGTGCGCACCCGGGGCAAACCGGGCTCCGACTTCGTGCACGCCATGGTGCCCACCGCGGCGAAGGTGCACGCGAGGTGCGCACCCGGGGCAAACCGGGCTCCGACTTCGTGCACGCCGCACCTTGGAGCACACTTCGGAGCGCTCCTTGGTGCGCACCATGGTGCCCACCAGGGCGCGCAACCCCGCCGAAGGTGCACGCGAGGTGCGCACCCGGGGCAAACCGGGCTCCGACTTCGTGCACGCCGCACCTTGGAGCACACTTCGGAGCGCTCCTTGGTGCGCACCATGGTGCCCACCAGGGCGCGCAACCCCGCCGAAGGTGCACGCGAGGTGCGCACCCGGGGCAAACCGGGCTCCGACTTCGTGCACGCCATGGTGCGCACCGCGGCGAAGGTGCGCACCCGGGGCAAACCGGGCTCCGACTTCGTGCACGCCGCACCTTGGAGCACACTTCGGAGCGCTCCTTGGTGCGCACCAGGGCGCGCAACCCAGCCGAGGTGCCCACCCCGGCGAAGGTGCACGCGAGGTGCGTACCCGGGGCAAACCGGGCTCCGACTTCGTGCACGCCGCACCTTGGAGCACACTTCGGAGCGCTCCTTGGTGCGCACCATGGTGCCCACCAGGCCGCGCAACCCAGCCAAGGTGTGCGCACCAAGGTGCACGCGAGGTGCGCACCCGGGGCAAACCGGGGTCCGACTTCGTGCACGCCGCACCTTGGAGCACACATCGGGGCGCTCCCGGGTTCGCACCGGCGTTGCGCACCGTGGTGGGCACCTCGGAGCACACCAAGGTGGGCAGCGAGGTGCGCACCTTTGATGCGATGCCTTCACTAATTTCCATAAAAGGCAAAAAAAAAACGAGATTTTAAAATTTCCGTTTTGAAAGATAGTGAGAAAAAGGGAATGCTGGTGCCATCTTGAGCCCGCCCTGGTGCGCAGCCCAGCCAAGGTGTGCGCACCAAGGTGCCCACCCTGGCGAAGGTGCGCGCCCGGGCAATTAACCCAACTTCCAACTTCGCGCGCGCCAGGGTGGGAGCGCACCCAACAACCGGGCCTGGGAAGAGCCAATGCGAGAAACCCCACCAAACGCTCTGACAAAAAAAGAGGGGGCGCTCCAGTAACCCCGCTTCGGAGCGCACCCTGGGCAAACCCAGCCAAGGTGCCCACCCCGGCCAAGGTGCAGGCGAGGTGCGCACCCGGGGCAAACCGGGCTCCGACAACGTGCACGCCGCACCTTGGAGCACACTTCGTAGCGCTCCCGGGTGCGCACCTCAGAGCACACCAAGGTGGGCAGCGAGGTGCGCACCTTTGATGCGCTGCCTTCACTAATTTCCAGAAAAGGCAAAAAAAAAAGGAGATTTTAAAATTTCCGTTTTGAAAGATAGTGAAAAAAACGGAACGCGCGTGCCATCTTGAGCCCGCCCTGGTGCGCAGCCCAGGTAAGGTGCCCACCCTGGCAAAGGTGCGCACCCGGGCAATTAACCCTACTTCCGACTTCGTGCGCGCCAGGGTGGCAACCGGGCCTCGGAAGAGCCAATGCGAGAAACCCCACCAAACGCTCCGACAAAAAAAGAGGCGGCGCTCCAATAACCCCGCTTCGGAGCGCAGCCGGGGCAAACCCAGCCAAGGTGCCCACCCCGACGAAGGTGCACGCGAGGTGCGCACCCGGGGCAAACCGGGCTCCGACAACGTGCACGCAGCACCTTGGAGCACACTTCGAAGCACTCCCGGGTGCCCACCGGCGTTGCGCACCGTGGTGGGCAGCGAGGTGCGCACCTTTGATGCGCTGCCTTCACTAATTTCCAGAAAAAGGCAAAAAAAAATGAGATTTTAAAATTTCCGTTTTGAAAGATAGTGAAAAAAAAGGAACGCGGGTGCCATCTTGAGCCCGCCCTGGTGCGCAGCCCAGGCAAGGCATGCGCACCAAGGTGCCCACCCGAGGTGCACACCCGGGGCAAACCGGGCTCCGACTTCGTGCAGGCCGCACCTTGGAGCACACTTCGGAGCGCTCCTTGGTGCGCACCATGGTGCCCACCAGGGCGCGCAACCCAGCCAAGGTCTGCACACCAAGGTGCCCACCCCGGCGAAG
>NW_026728985.1:250000-265000 GCF_030272615.1 Cryptomeria japonica | reverse complement strand
CAAGAGTTCCGAAGACTACCTCCAGGAACAATCGGGAACAAGACCGATTACAAGTCGTCGAGTCTGTTACTGGGCGAACACGAGATGCGCACAGGAAATCGATCAGCCCTCACAATGGCCCAAGGCCAGAGATCGGACTGCTACGATTTACCCCAACAATCATCGTGCCACTCTTCGCAGAGAGGTGATAGACGCCAACGAGCCCGCGCATAGCAATCGAGGTGTAAAAAGGGCGTTGAAGGCAGGAAGCCTGGACGAAAGAGGCTACGAGGTCACCTCGAAGCGGTC
This sequence comes from Cryptomeria japonica, assembly GCF_030272615.1. NCBI lineage: Eukaryota > Viridiplantae > Streptophyta > Pinopsida > Cupressales > Cupressaceae > Cryptomeria > Cryptomeria japonica. The sequence continues at coordinate 264,712 of NW_026728985.1, read as the reverse complement.
TAAGAATCGGGCGCACTTGGGGCGACTACCAGTGCCAACCCCTTATCCCGCGGTGCGTCCGACACACAGAAATTTCCAAGGCGGCCAAGGAGCCTCCCCGCATAGCAATCGGGGTGTGAGGTTACGGATGCAGCATTGATAGCAATCGAGGTGTGAGGCGAAGGATGCAGAAGTGAGAGCCGAGGGATGTAGCAGAGATAGCAATCGGGGTGTGTGATGCAGAAGAGATAGCAATCGAGGTGTGCGGTGGGAAGGGCCCAGCAGCCAGAATGCATGAAGCGACGGATGAAGCAGTGATGACAACCGGGCTGTGAGGAGAGGAGGGATGCAGCCAAGAAAGCAATCAGGGCTCGAGGCAAGGGATGCATCAAGGATAGCAATCATGTTGTGAGGCGAGATTCCAAAGGCTAAACGTGAGAGGCTGCAGGGTCGACTCAGAGAGGTCTATGCATGTGAGAGGCTGAAAGCAAGGTCGACTCGGAGCGGTCTATGCATCGGGCGCGCTTGGGGCGACTACCAGTGCCAACCCCTTATCCCGCGACGCGTCCGACAAAGAGAACGTTCCAAGGCGGCAGAGGAGGTTACCAGCCGAAGGATGCAGTAGCAATAACAGGTATAGTTCCGCGGCGGCCGAGAAGACTCACCGCATAGGAATCGGGATGCGAGGCGAGGGATGCGGCGGGAAGGCCCCGACGGCTAAACGGAAGAGGCTGCAGGGCCGCCTCGGAATGGTCCAAGCATCGGATGCGATTGGGACGACTACCAGTGCCAACCCCTTATCCCGCGATGCGTCCGATACACAGATAGTTCCAAGGCGGCCGAGGAGCCTCACCGCATATCAATCGGGGTGCGAGGCGAGGGATGGGGCGGGAAGGCCCCAACGGCTAGACGGAAGAGGCTTCAGGGCCACCTCGGAATGGTCCAAGCATCGGACGCGCTTGGGGCGACTGCCAGTGCCAACCCCTTATCCCGCGATGCGTCCGATACACAGATGGTTCCAAGGCGGCCGAGGAGCCTCACCGCATAGCAATCGGGGGTGCGAGGCGAGGGATGGGGCGGGAAGGCCCCAACGGCTAGACGGAAGAGGCTTCAGGGCCGCCTAGGAATGGTCCAAGCATCGGACACGCTTGGGGCGACTACCAGTGACAGCCCCCTATCCCGCGATGCGTCCGATACGAAGATGGTTCCAAGGCGGCCGAGGAGCCTCACCGCATAGCAATCGGGGTGCGAGGTGGGGGATGCGGCGAGATGGCCCCAACGGCTAGACGGAAGAGGCCACAGGGCCGCGTCGGAATAGTCCAAGCATCGGACGCGCTTGGGGCGACTACCAGTGACAACCCCTTATCCCGCGATGCGTCCGATACGAAGATAGTTCCAAGGCGGCCGAGGAGCCTCACCGCATAGCAATCGGGGTGCGAGGTGGGGGATGCGGCGAGATGGCCCCAACGGCTAGACGGAAGAGGCTGCAGGGCCGCCTCGGAATAGTCCAAGCATCGGACGCGCTTGGGGCCACTACCAGTGACAACCCCTTATCCCGCGATGCGTCCGATACGAAGATAGTTCCAAGGCGGCCGAAGAGCCTCACCGCATAGCAATCGGGGTGCGAGGTGGGGGATGCGGCGAGATGGCCCCAACGGCTAGACGGAAGAGGCCACAGGGCCGCCTCGGAATAGTCCAAGCATCGGACGCGCTTGGGGCGACTACCAGTGACAACCCCTTATCCCGCGATGCGTCCGATACGAAGATAGTTCCCAGGCGGCCGAGGAGCCTCACCGCATAGCAATCGGGGTGCAAGGCGAGGGATGCGGCGAGATGGCCCCAAAGGCTAGACGGAAGAGGCTGCAGGGCTGCCTCGGAATAGTCCAAGCATCGGACGCGCTTGGGGCGACTACCACTGCCAACCCCTTATCCCGCGATGCGTCCGATACACAGATAGTTCCGAGGCGGCCGAGGAGGTGGGGGATGCAGCGAGATGGCCCCAACGGCTAGACGGAAGAGGCTGCAGGGCCGCCTCGGAATAGTCCAAGCATCGGACGCGCTTGGGGCGACTACCAGTGACAACCCCTTATCCCGCGATGCGTCCGATACACAGATAGTTCCGAGGCGGCCAAGGAGCCTCACCGCATAGCAATCGTGGTGCGAGGTGGGGGATGCGGCGAGATGGCCCCAACGGCTAGACGGAAGAGGCTGCAGGGCCGCCTCGGAATGGTCCAAGCATCGGATGCGCTTGGGGCGACTACCACTGCCAACCCCTTATCCCGCGATGCGTCCGATACACAGATAGTTCCAAGGCGGCCGAGGAGCCTCACAGCATAGCAATCAGGGTGCGAGGCGAGGGATGCGGCGAGAAAGCCCCAACGGCTAGAGGGAAGAGGCTTCAGGTCCGCCTCGGAATGGTCCAAGCATCGGACGCGCTTGGGGCGACTACCAGTGACAACCCCTTATCCCGCGACGCGTCCGATACACAGATAGTTCCAAGGCGGCCGAGGAGCCTCACCGCATAGCAATCGGGGTGCGAGGCGAGGGATGCGGCGAGAAGGACCCAACGGCTACACGGAAGAGGCTTCGGGGCCGCCTCGGAATGGTCCAAGCATCGGACGCGCTTGGGGCGACTACCAGTGACAACCCCTTATCCCGCGACGCGTCCGATACACAGATAGTTCCAAGGCGGCCGAGGAGCCTCACCGCATAGCAATCGGGGTGCGAGGCGAGGGATGCGGCGAGAAGGACCCAACGGCTACACGGAAGAGGCTTCGGGGCCGCCTCGGAATGGTCCAAGCATCGGACGCGCTTGGGGCGACTACCAGTGACAACCCCTTATCCCGCGACGCGTCCGATACACAGATAGTTCCAAGGCGGCCGAGGAGCCTCACCGCATAGCAATCGGGGTGCGAGGCGAGGGATGCGGCGAGAAGGACCCAACGGCTAGACGGAAGAGGCTTCGGGTCCGCCTCGGAATGGTCCAAGCATCGGACGCGCTTGGGGCGACTACCAGTGACAACCCCTTATCCCGCGACGCGTCCGATACACAGATAGTTCCAAGGCGGCCGAGGAGCCTCACCGCATAGCAATCGGGGTGCGAGGCGAGGGATGCGGCGAGAAGGACCCAACGGCTAGACGGAAGAGGCTTCGGGTCCGCCTCGGAATGGTCCAAGCATCGGACGCGCTTGGGGCGACTACCAGTGACAACCCCTTATCCCGCGACGCGTCCGATACACAGATAGTTCCAAGGCGGCCGAGGAGCCTCACCGCATAGCAATCGGGGTGCGAGGCGAGGGATGCGGCGAGAAGGACCCAACGGCTAGACGGAAGAGGCTTCGGGTCCGCCTCGGAATGGTCCAAGCATCGGACGCGCTTGGGGCGACTACCAGTGACAACCCCTTATCCCGCGACGCGTCCGATACACAGATAGTTCCGAGGCGGCCGAGGAGCCTCACCGCATAGCAATCGGGGTGCGAGGCGAAGGATGCGGCGAGAAGGACCCAACGGCTAGACGGAAGAGGCTTCGGGTCCGCCTCGGAATGGTCTAAGCATCGGACGCGCTTGGGGCGACTACCAGTGACAACCCCTTATCCCGCGACGCGTCCGATACACAGATAGTTCCAAGGCGGCCGAGGAGCCTCACCGCATAGCAATCGGGGTGCGAGGCGAGGGATGCGGCGAGAAGGACCCAACGGCTAGACGGAAGAGGCTTCAGGGCCGCCTCGGAATGGTCCAAGCATCGAACGCGCTTGGGGCGACTACCAGTGACAACCCCTTATCCCGCGACGCGTCCGATACACAGATAGTTCCGAGGCGGCCGAGGAGCCTCACCGCATAGCAATCGGGGTGCGAGGCGAGGGATGCGGCGAGAAGGACCCAACGGCTAGACGGAAGAGGCTTCAGGGCCGCCTCGGAATGGTCCAAGCATCGGACGCGCTTGGGGCGACTACCAGTGACAACCCCTTATCCCGCGACGCGTCCGATACACAGATAGTTCCGAGGCGGCCGAGGAGCCTCACCGCATAGCAATCGGGGTGCGAGGCGAGGGATGCGGCGAGAAGGACCCAACGGCTAGACGGAAGAGGCTTCAGGGCCGCCTCGGAATGGTCCAAGCATCGGACGCGCTTGGGGCGACTACCAATGACAACCCCTTATCCCGCGACGCGTCCGATACACAGATAGTTCCGAGGCGGCCGAGGAGCCTCACCGCATAGCAATCGGGGTGCGAGGCGAGGGATGCGGCGAGAAGGACCCAACGGCTAGACGGAAGAGGCTTCAGGGCCGCCTCGGAATGGTCCAAGCATCGGACGCGCTTGGGGCGACTACCAGTGACAACCCCTTATCCCGCGACGCGTCCGATACACAGATAGTTCCGAGGCGGCCGAGGAGCCTCACCGCATAGCAATCGGGGTGCGAGGCGAGGGATGCGGCGAGAAGGACCCAACGGCTAGACGGAAGAGGCTTCAGGGCCGCCTCGGAATGGTCCAAGCATCGGACGCGCTTGGGGCGACTACCGTTGCCAACCCCTTATCCCGCGATGCGTCTGATACACAGATAGTTCCGAGGCGGCCGAGGAGCCTCACCGCATAGCAATCGGGTTGCGAGGCAGATTATTGGGAAGGGAACCCCCTGGGATGCGGCTCAAGCAGTGCCCAAAGGGACTGGAATGCGGAATCACATCGAGAGACCCAAATGCTATACGAGGGCTCAAATCGAATTATCGATTTGGCCACGACATGGACGCATCGGAACGACTACCTTTGCCGAACCACTTGCAATTGCATCCATACCGAAACCAATAGACATTTCCGTTAGAGCCCTCGCATAGCATTCGGGAATCTCGCATGCCCCTCTAAATCGACCAATGCTGGCGCTCAATGAAAATCCGAGCGCTACCACCGTTCGAGCGCCAGCATTGGTCGAGTTAGAGGGGCACGGGGGAGAATGCTCCAGTCAACACCTCCCCTATATAAGTTATTTGTCCGATTCTCGCACAACCGTAGTCTGCCTCGTCGAATCAAACAACGGTCCCAGATTCCGACTTCCGTTCCGTAGAGACCCAAAAGCTAGATGGAGGCTCGCAAGAAAGAGAGTCGGCGCATAGCAATCGGGTTTCTCGAACGTTTAGGGACCGAGCTCACTTGCGGATAGGGCAAAATCCGCCAAGCAACCCAAAAGCTAGACGGGGGCTCGAATCGAATCGCCTAGGCGGCCACAACAACGACGTGTTGGATCGACTACCAGTGCCAAACCATTCAGCAAGACTAGTCTGTGTCGAGGCCGGATAGAGATTCTCAGAGAGCGCCCGCATAGCATTTAGGAGACCTGCCGCGTCCCTCACACTCGACAAATGGTGGTGCACGTTTATAAATCCGAGCGATCCCAACCCTTTCAAGCACCAACATCGGTCGAGATAGAGGGGCACGGAGGGGGCTGCGTGAGACAACACAGTCCCCTATATAAGTTATTTGTCCGATTCTCACACATCCGAAGAATGGTCATCAAATCGGACAACAGCCCAAACTTCCGACTTCCGTCCCAGAAAGCCCAAGAGCTATCTAAAACGTTCATGGCCGGAACTCGATCGCGGCTATACCAGTCCGCCAAGCAACCCAAAAGCTAGACTGGAGCTCTAGTCGAATCACCTCTGTGGCCATTGCAAGGACGTGTTGGAGCGACTACCATTGCCGAACCATTCCGCAGGTCGAGTCCATACCAAGGCCGCATAGAGATTCACGATGAGCTCCTGCATAGCAATCAGGAGACTTGCCGTGTCCATCACAATCGATAAATCCTGGTGCAAGATTTTTGCATCCGAGCGCTCCAACCAGTCGAGCACCAGCATCAATCGACATAAACGGGCACGGGGGGAGGATGCTCGAGAACACTACCTCCCCTATATAAGTTATTTGTCCGATTCTCAAGCAGCCGAAGTCTGGTCATCGAATCGGGTCAAAGACCACAACTTCCGACTTTACCCACAATGCAAGTCATCGAATCGAACATCGGCCCCCGAGTCGGACTCCATGCGTATGTCAGGTCATCGGACCCAAATTCCGCCTTCCTGCGCATGGCGGGCCATCAATATCAACTCGGTCATCGGACCCAAACTCCGCCTTTTTGCGTATGGCACGCCTTCAAATCGGTCATCGGACCCAAATTCCGCCTTCCTGTGCATGGCGGGCCATCAACATCAACTCGGTCATCGGACCCAAATTCCGCCTTTCTGCGCATGGCACGCCATCAACTCGGTCATCGGACCCAAATTCCGCCTTCCTGCGCATGGCAGGTCATCGGACACAAATTCAGACCTCGCCAATATGCCTACGTATCGAATCGGTCATCGGACCCAACTTCCGACTTCATCCATACTGTAGGGTCTTTGAGGTTGGCGCGGTGCGCTCAACCCAGGGAGTCGACCCATCGAAGCATACACCTCCCCTATATAAGCTATTTGTCCGATTCCCACACCTGTGTAGTTTGCACCTCTGACCAGGACATCGACCCCAACTTCCGAACTCGACTGCAACGACGGCACCAGCGCCTTGGTGCGCACCTTGCGACGCACAGTCCCAACATTCGCCTTCCTGCACATGGCAGGTCATCGGACCCAAATTCCGACCTCGCGAGTATGCCTACATATCGAATCGGTCATCGGACCCAACTTCCGACTTCATCCATACCGTAGGGTCTTTGAGGTTGGCGCGGTGCGCTCAACCCGGGGAGTCGACCCAACGAAGCATACACCTCCCCTATATAAGCTATTTGTCCGATTCCCACACCTGTGTAGTTTGCACCTCCGATCAAGACATCGACCCCAACTTCCGAACTCGCCTCCAACGACCGAACCAGCGCCTTGGTGCGCACCTTGCAACGCACAGTGCCAACATTCGCCTTCCTGCACGTGGCAGGTCATCGGACCCAAATTCCGACCTCGCGAGTATGCCTACATATCGAATCGGTCATCGGACCCAACTTCCGACTTCATCCATACCGTAGGGTCTTTGAGGTTGGCGCGGTGCGCTCAACCCGGGGAGTCGACCCAACGAAGCATACACCTCCCCTATATAAGCTATTTGTCCGATTCCCACACCTGTGTAGCTTGCACCTCCGATCAGGACATCGACCCCAACTTCCGAACTCGACTAAAAAGACCGCACCAGCGCCTTGGTGTGCACCTTGCAACGCACAGTGTCAACATTCGCCTTCCTGCACATGGCAGGTCATCGGACCCAAATTCCGACCTCATGAGCATACCTACTAATCGAATCGGTCATCGGACCCAACTTCCGACTTCATCCATACCGTAGGGTCTTTGAGGTTGGCGCGGTGCGCTCAACCTGGGGAGTCGACCCATCGAAGCATACACCTCCCCTATATAAGCTATTTGTCCGATTCCGACACCTGTGTAGTTTGCACCTCCGCTCAGGACATCGACCCCAACTTCCGAACTCGCCTGCAACGACCGAACCAGCGCCTTGGTGCGCACCAAAAGTGCGCACTTTTGGAGGGCACTTTTGTGCGCTCCAAAGGTGCGCACTTTTGGAGGGCACTTTTCTGCGCTCCAAAGGTGCGCACTTTTGGAGGGCACTTTTTGGAGGGCACTTTTCTGCGCTCCAAAGGTGCGCACTTTTGGAGGGCACTTTTTGGAGGGCACTTTTCTGCGCTCCAAAGGTGCGCACTTTTGGAGGGCACTTTTTGGAGGGCACTTTTCTGCGCTCCAAAGGTGCGCACTTTTGGAGGGCACTTTTTGGAGGGCACTTTTCTGCGCTCCAAAGGTGCGCACTTTTGGAGGGCACTTTTTGGAGGGCACTTTTCTGCGCTCCAAAGGTGCGCACTTTTGGAGGGCACTTTTTGGAGGGCACTTTTCTGCGCTCCAAAGGTGCGCACTTTTGGAGGGCACTTTTTGGAGGGCACTTTTCTGCGCTCCAAAGGTGCGCACTTTTGGAGGGCACTTTTTGGAGGGCACTTTTCTGCGCTCCAAAGGTGCGCACTTTTGGAGGGCACTTTTTGGAGGGCACTTTTCTGCGCTCCAAAGGTGCGCACTTTTGGAGGGCACTTTTTGGAGGGCACTTTTCTGCGCTCCAAAGGTGCGCACTTTTGGAGGGCACTTTTGTGCACTCCAAAGGTGCGCACTTTTGGAGGGCACTTTTCCTGTGCTCCAAAGGTGCACACCTAGGTGAGCACCTTCGACCACACCTTGTAGCACACCAAACTCTGACTTTCGACTTCATCCGCAATGCAGGGTCTTTGAGGTTGGCGCAATGCGCACAACCAGGGGAGTCGACCCATCAAACCCAACACCTCCCCTATATAAGCTATTTGTCTGATTCTCATACATGCGTAGCCTGCAGGAGCAATTAGGACATCGACCCCAACTTTCGGCTTCTAAACGAAAACAAGGTCTTTGAGGTTGGTGTAATGCGAACAACTAGGGGAGTCAACCCATCAAACCCAACACCTCCCCTATATAAGCTATTTGTCTGATTCTCATACATGTGTAGTCTACAGGAGCAATTAGGACATCGACCCCAACTTTTGACTTCTTAACGAAAACAAGGTCTTTGAGGTTGACGTAATGCGCACAACCAGGGGAGTCGACCCATCAAACCCAACACCTCCCCTATATAAGCTATTTGTCCGATTCTCATACATGTGTAGCCTGCAGGAGCCATTAGGACATTGACCCCAACTTTTGACTTCTTAACGAAAACAAGGTCTTTGAGGTTGGCGTAATGCGCACAACCAAGGGAGTTGACCCATCAAACCCAACACCTCCCCTATATAAGCTATTTGTCTGATTCTCATACATGTGTAGCCTGCAACAACGATTAGGACATCCACCCCAACTTCTGAATTCGTCTGCGTTGACCGCACCAAAGGTGCACGCCTTGGTGCTCACCAAAATCCGACTTCCGACTTCTTCTGCTATGCGGGGTCTTTGAGGTTGGCGCAGTGCGCACAACCAGGGGAGTCAACCCACCGAATGCAACACCTCCCCTATATAAGCTATTTGTCTGATTCTCATACATGCGTAGACTGCAGCAATGATTAGGACATCCACCCCAACTTTTGACTTCTTAAACAAGACAGGGTCTTTGAAGTTGGTGCAGTGCACACAACCAGGGGAGTCGACCCATCAAACGCAACACCTCCCCTATATAAAGCTATTTGTCCGATTCTCATACGTGTAGTCTGCAGCAGCGATTAGGACATCGACCCCAACTTCCGAATTCGTTTGCATTGACCGCACCAAAGGTGCACGCCTTGGTGTGCACCCTGGAGTGCACTTTGGTGCTCACCTCGGTGCACACTTTGGTGTGCACCTCGGTGTGCACCAAAGGTGCGCACCTTGGAGCGCACCAAAGGTGTACACTTTGGAGCGCACCACATAGGGTCTTTGAGAGGTTGGCGCAGTGCGCACACCAAGGTGGGTGTTGAGGTGCGTGCCGAGGTGGGTGGGTGCTAGGGTGCGCTCCATGGTGGGTGCCAGGGTGGGTGCGTGCTAGGGTGGATTCCAAAGAGGGTCATAGGGTGGGTGCCAAGGTGGGTTGGTGATATAGTGGGTTCAAAGGTGGGTACTAGGGTGGGTTCCAAGGTGGGTCACAAGTTGGGTGCCAGGATGCGTGGGTGTTAGGTTGGGTGCCAAGGTGGGCTCCTGCGTGGGTGGGTGCTAGGGTGGGTTTCAAGGTGGACGCGAGGGCGGGTGCCAAGGTGGGTAACAAGTTGGGTGTTAGGATGGGTGAGTGCTAGAGTGGGTGCCAAGGTGGGTGGGTGCTAAGGTGGATGCCAAGGTGGTTCACAGGGTGGGTGGGTTCTAGGGTGAGTTCCAAGGTGGGTCACAGGTTCAGTGCTAGGGTGGGTGTCAAGGCGGGTGTCGAGGTGCCTGGGTGCTAGGGTGTGGATGCCAATGTGGGTCATAGGGTGGGTACTAGGGTGGGCTGCAATGTGGGTGCCAAGGTGGGTAACATGCTCGGTGGGTTCTAAATTGGGTGCCAGGGTGGGTGTGCACCCACCTTGCCCGAGGTGGGTGCCAAGGTGCCAGTGTGGGTGGGTGCTAAGGTGGATGCCAAGGTGGGTGAGAAGGTGGGTGATAGGTTGAGTGGTAGGATGGGTGGGTGCCAAGATGGGTCACAGGGTGGGTGCAAGGGTGGGTAGGTGCTAGGGTTGGTGTCAGGGTGGGTGGGTGCTAGGTTGGGTTCCAAGGTGGGTGCGAGGGTGAGTGTCAAGGTGGGTCACAGGTTAGGTGCTAGGATGGGTGAGTGCTAGGGTGCAAAGGTGCCAGGGTGGGTGCTAGGATGGGTCGATGCTAGGGTGAGTGGCAAGGTGGGTCCACAAGTGTCAAGGTGGGTGCCGAGGTGGGTGCCAAGTCGGCGACTGCTATGGTGGATGCCAAGGTGGGTCACGGGGTGGGTGCCAAGTTGCTAGGTTGGGTTCCAAGGTGGGTGCCAACGTGGGTGCTAGGGTGCGTGGGTTAAAGGGTGTGTCACAACGTGGGTGCCAGGATGGGTGCGCACCCACACTGGCCAAGACGGGTGCGGGTGCAAGGTTGGGTTCCAAGCCCGGTCACAGGCTGGGTGCTAGGATGGGTGGGTGCCAAGGTGGGCACCAGGGTGGGTGCACCCACCCTGGCCAAGGTGGGTCACGGGGTGGGTCCTAGGGTGGGTAACGGGGTGGGTACTAAGGTGCGTGCCAAGGTGGGTCATAGGGTGGGTGCCAAGGTGGGCACCAGGGTGGGTGTGCACCAACCCTAGCCAGGGTAGGTCACGGGGTGGTTGTCGGGGTGGGCGTCAAGGAGCCAAGGTGGGTGGCAAGTAGCCAAGTTGCGTGCCAAGGTGGGTGTCGGGGTGGGTGCCAAGGATCCAAGGTGGGTGCCAAGGAACCAAGGTGGGTGTCTGGGTGGGTGCCGAGGTGGGAGCCAGGGTGGGTCCCAAGGTGAGTGCAAAGGTGGGTGCCAGGGTCAAGGTGAGTGCCAATGTGGGTTCCAAGGTGCCAGGGTCAGGGTGAGTGCCAATGTGGGTTCAAAGGTGCTAAGTTGGGTGCGAGGTTGGGTGCGAGGGTGGGTGGGTGCCAAGGTGTGCTAGGTGGAAGCCCGGGTGGGTCGGCATCCCATGGGTGTCGAGTTGGGTGCCTGATGGGTGCTTCTTGTCAAGTTTTAGTCGTCGGGACTCATTTCGAGCCTTAGAGGTCGTTTCTTGTCCGGTTGCCCTGTCTTCGACCTGGGAACCCAATTTTGGTCCTCGGGTCCCATTTTTTTTTGTCTCGCATCCCACTTTTGGCCTGTGGCCTTTTCGGGGTCGATTCTCGTTTTGGGCATCAGAGCATGTTTCTTCTCCTAAAACCCAATATTTGTTTATTAAGTCTCGGAACACATTTTTGTTCTCGTGGACCCATCATGGGTCTTGGAACGCATTTGTGGTCCTTGGGTCCCATTTTGCATCCCGAAACTTGTGTTTTGGTGCTTGATCCCTATTTTGGGTGCCCACCTTGCACCAAGTGCGCACCCGGGGCAAACCGAGCGCCTTGGTGCACCGGGGCAAGATCGAGCGTGCACCCGAGGCGCCCCGAACATGCACCAAGGTGCACTCGGCCCACATGTGAGCGCAGGTCGTTGCGCCCGAGGTGGTGTGTGGGCACCGCGTTGCAGACGGGACACTACACGCACACGACGCCCCCTCCAGGTGCACGCACGTAGGCCGGGCCGGGTGCACACCCGACGCCCTAGCAAGGTGCGCGCACCCGGGCAGGGCTCACACTTGGCGAACGGGGCGCACTTCGCGAGGGAGGGTGTGCACCTCGACGGGGGTGGGTGGCCGGGGTGGATTCGCACGTGGGTCGCGGTTTGCTAAGTACACACTGCGACAAGCTCATAACGGGTGCGATCATACCAGCGTTAGTGCACCGGATCCCATCAGAACTCCGCAGTTAAGCGCGCTTGGGCCGGAGTAGTACTGGGATGGGTGACCTCCCGGGAAGTCCCGGTGTTGCACCCTTTTTTAGTTTTTCGCCGGGCGTCGCAATGCTATTTGAATAAACCTTTTGCCCGTTTGCGTTCTCGTCGGGGCCGGGCCGGGCCGGGGTGCGCTGCCCGCACTACCGCGCGCGCGGGGGCGACACCGAGCGCGCACCCGAGGCGCCCCGAGCACACAGGCCACGGTGCAACCCGGGCGTTGTGCGCGCACCCCGGTGCGCCCGAGGTGCTGCGCGCGCACCCAGGTGAAATCGGTGTGCACCTCGGCCAGTGCGCGCTCGGTCGAGTCGCGCACGTTGGCCAAGGTGCACGGTGATGTTTCTTACTCTAAGGTTCCGCACCAGACGCCCGGGACAGGTGAGCGAAGCTGGGCGGGGCCGGGTGCGCGGCCGGGGCAGGTGCACGCAGCTGGAGAGAGCTTTGGAGCACACTTCGGAGCGCACCAATGATGCGCTCCATTCAAAAGTTTCCTGAAAAGGCAAAAAAAGTTGAGATTATAGAATTTCCCACTTGAGAGATTGTAAAAAAAAAAAATTTAAAATGAAGGAAACGCGGGTGCCAAGGTGTGCGCAGCCCAGCCAAGGTGTGCGCACCAAGGCGCCCACCCTGGCGAAGGTGCACGCAAGGTGCGCACCCGAGGCAAACCGGACAATTAACCCAACTTTCGACTTCGCGCGCACCTTGGAGCGCACTTCGGAGCGCTCCTTGGTGCGCACCAATCTTGGGCACCTCGGAGTGCACCATGGCGCCCACCAAGGTGCGCACCCGGGGCAAACCGAGCTCCGACTTCGTGCGCACCTTGGAGCGCACGAAAGGTGCGCACCATGGCGCCCACCAAGGTGCGCAGCCCAGCCAAGGCGTGCGCATCAAGGTGCGCACCCTGGCGAAGGTGCGCACCCGGGGCAAACCGAGCTCCGACTTCGTGCGCACCTTGGAGCGCACAAAAGGTGCGCAACCCAGCCAAGGTGTGCGCACCCCGGTCAAACCGAGCTCCGAATCGTGCGCACCAGAGGTGCACGCCATCGTGCGCACCTTGGAGCACACTTCGGAGCCCTCCTTGGTGCGCGCCGATGTTGCGCACCTCGGAGCGCACCCGGGGAAAACAATGCAATTAACCCGACTTTCGACTTCGTGGGCACCTCGGAGCGCTCTCGGGTTCGCACCTCGGAGCACACCGAGGTGCGCACCTTTGATGCGCTGCCTTCACCAATTTCCAGAAAAGGCAAGAAAACATTGAGAAGGTGTGCGCACCGAGGTGCCCACCCTGGCGAAGGTGCACGCGAGGTGCGCACCCGGGGCAAACCGGGCTCCGACTTCGTGCACGCCGCACCTTGGAGCACACTTCGGAGCGCTCCTTGGTGCGCACCAGGGCGCGCAACCCAGCCGAGGTGCCCACCCCGGCGAAGGTGCACGCGAGGTGCGCACCCGGGGCAAACCGGGCTCCGACTTCGTGCACGCCATGGTGCCCACCGCGGCGAAGGTGCACGCGAGGTGCGCACCCGGGGCAAACCGGGCTCCGACTTCGTGCACGCCGCACCTTGGAGCACACTTCGGAGCGCTCCTTGGTGCGCACCATGGTGCCCACCAGGGCGCGCAACCCCGCCGAAGGTGCACGCGAGGTGCACACCCGGGGCAAACCGGGCTCCGACTTCGTGCACGCCGCACCTTGGAGCACACTTCGGAGCGCTCCTTGGTGCGCACCATGGTGCCCACCAGGGCGCGCAACCCCGCCGAAGGTGCACGCGAGGTGCGCACCCGGGGCAAACCGGGCTCCGACTTCGTGCACGCCATGGTGCGCACCGCGGCGAAGGTGCGCACCCGGGGCAAACCGGGCTCCGACTTCGTGCACGCCGCACCTTGGAGCACACTTCGGAGCGCTCCTTGGTGCGCACCAGGGCGCGCAACCCAGCCGAGGTGCGCACCCCGGCGAAGGTGCACGCGAGGTGCGTACCCGGGGCAAACCGGGCTCCGACTTCGTGCACGCCGCACCTTGGAGCACACTTCGGAGCGCTCCTTGGTGCGCACCATGGTGCCCACCAGGCCGCGCAACCCAGCCAAGGTGTGCGCACCAAGGTGCACGCGAGGTGCGCACCCGGGGCAAACCGGGGTCCGACTTCGTGCACGCCGCACCTTGGAGCACACATCGGGGCGCTCCCGGGTTCGCACCGGCGTTGCGCACCGTGGTGGGCACCTCGGAGCACACCAAGGTGGGCAGCGAGGTGCGCACCTTTGATGCGATGCCTTCACTAATTTCCATAAAAGGCAAAAAAAAAACGAGATTTTAAAATTTCCGTTTTGAAAGATAGTGAGAAAAAGGGAATGCTGGTGCCATCTTGAGCCCGCCCTGGTGCGCAGCCCAGCCAAGGTGTGCGCACCAAGGTGCCCACCCTGGCGAAGGTGCGCGCCCGGGCAATTAACCCAACTTCCAACTTCGCGCGCGCCAGGGTGGGAGCGCACCCAACAACCGGGCCTGGGAAGAGCCAATGCGAGAAACCCCACCAAACGCTCTGACAAAAAAAGAGGGGGCGCTCCAGTAACCCCGCTTCGGAGCGCACCCTGGGCAAACCCAGCCAAGGTGCCCACCCCGGCCAAGGTGCAGGCGAGGTGCGCACCCGGGGCAAACCGGGCTCCGACAACGTGCACGCCGCACCTTGGAGCACACTTCGTAGCGCTCCCGGGTGCGCACCTCAGAGCACACCAAGGTGGGCAGCGAGGTGCGCACCTTTGATGCGCTGCCTTCACTAATTTCCAGAAAAGGC
>NW_026728985.1:225000-240000 GCF_030272615.1 Cryptomeria japonica | reverse complement strand
GACCGAGTAAGGCCACTCAGAGACATCCATTTCCCAGGTATATGCCCCCTACGCACTTTTGGTGGCGCAACTCGCACGAACAGTCCCACCTCGACCCCGTAAACAAGCTTTTTTGCCTCGAAGAGTTCGTCGGAGACGAAGAAGCAACCTTCAGTGCAAACGTAGCACTCTTTTGTGCAACCGCCCAAACAACGCCCCCTCTACCCTCTGTCGAAACACTCGGCATTGCTGCTCCCTAAGGTGAGCTTCTCCTCATAGGCAATTCCGCTCTTATCCGGTCACGTTTGTGTGCCCGAATTTCGCAAGGCAACCTCCATGGGACATGGAAAAGACTCGAGAAGAGAGCTCGCTCACGGGAGAGAGAAGCCAAGGAGACCACGAGAGTGCTGAGAGTGGGACAGCGCTGAATAGGCGGGAGAAGCCTGCGCGTATAAACGGAGATATATATCCAATTGCAACGAAGGAACGTGCCAAAGATCGAGAACAATGGCAGAAATGCTAGTAACGTGCACTTCGGGACCAACGCATCACCGGAAGACAACCGCCAAACATCGAAAGAGTCGCGATGCTCCGCAACCTACGTGCAAAGCGGTCGCACACCGGGTAAGGGAGTGAGAGCCCCAAACATAGCTGGGCGAGGCGCTCACTCCGCTCTTTAATATCTCGTTAATACCGCCAAGGAAATGGCACAAGCACACACACACAAGCATCCTCGGAAGAGGACAGTTCGAGTGACAGGTCAAATCCAAGAGTTCCGAAGACTACCTCCAGGAACAATCGGGAACAAGACCGATTACAAGTCGTCGAGTCTGTTACTGGGCGAACACGAGATGCGCACAGGAAATCGATCAGCCCTCACAATGGCCCAAGGCCAGAGATCGGACTGCTACGATTTACCCCAACAATCATCGTGCCACTCTTCGCAGAGAGGTGATAGACGCCAACGAGCCCGCGCATAGCAATCGAGGTGTAAAAAGGGCGTTGAAGGCAGGAAGCCTGGACGAAAGAGGCTACGAGGTCACCTCGAAGCGGTCTAAGAATCGGGCGCACTTGGGGCGACTACCAGTGCCAACCCCTTATCCCGCGGTGCGTCCGACACACAGAAATTTCCAAGGCGGCCAAGGAGCCTCCCCGCATAGCAATCGGGGTGTGAGGTTACGGATGCAGCATTGATAGCAATCGAGGTGTGAGGCGAAGGATGCAGAAGTGAGAGCCGAGGGATGTAGCAGAGATAGCAATCGGGGTGTGTGATGCAGAAGAGATAGCAATCGAGGTGTGCGGTGGGAAGGGCCCAGCAGCCAGAATGCATGAAGCGACGGATGAAGCAGTGATGACAACCGGGCTGTGAGGAGAGGAGGGATGCAGCCAAGAAAGCAATCAGGGCTCGAGGCAAGGGATGCATCAAGGATAGCAATCATGTTGTGAGGCGAGATTCCAAAGGCTAAACGTGAGAGGCTGCAGGGTCGACTCAGAGAGGTCTATGCATGTGAGAGGCTGAAAGCAAGGTCGACTCGGAGCGGTCTATGCATCGGGCGCGCTTGGGGCGACTACCAGTGCCAACCCCTTATCCCGCGACGCGTCCGACAAAGAGAACGTTCCAAGGCGGCAGAGGAGGTTACCAGCCGAAGGATGCAGTAGCAATAACAGGTATAGTTCCGCGGCGGCCGAGAAGACTCACCGCATAGGAATCGGGATGCGAGGCGAGGGATGCGGCGGGAAGGCCCCGACGGCTAAACGGAAGAGGCTGCAGGGCCGCCTCGGAATGGTCCAAGCATCGGATGCGATTGGGACGACTACCAGTGCCAACCCCTTATCCCGCGATGCGTCCGATACACAGATAGTTCCAAGGCGGCCGAGGAGCCTCACCGCATATCAATCGGGGTGCGAGGCGAGGGATGGGGCGGGAAGGCCCCAACGGCTAGACGGAAGAGGCTTCAGGGCCACCTCGGAATGGTCCAAGCATCGGACGCGCTTGGGGCGACTGCCAGTGCCAACCCCTTATCCCGCGATGCGTCCGATACACAGATGGTTCCAAGGCGGCCGAGGAGCCTCACCGCATAGCAATCGGGGGTGCGAGGCGAGGGATGGGGCGGGAAGGCCCCAACGGCTAGACGGAAGAGGCTTCAGGGCCGCCTAGGAATGGTCCAAGCATCGGACACGCTTGGGGCGACTACCAGTGACAGCCCCCTATCCCGCGATGCGTCCGATACGAAGATGGTTCCAAGGCGGCCGAGGAGCCTCACCGCATAGCAATCGGGGTGCGAGGTGGGGGATGCGGCGAGATGGCCCCAACGGCTAGACGGAAGAGGCCACAGGGCCGCGTCGGAATAGTCCAAGCATCGGACGCGCTTGGGGCGACTACCAGTGACAACCCCTTATGCCGCGATGCGTCCGATACGAAGATAGTTCCAAGGCGGCCGAGGAGCCTCACCGCATAGCAATCGGGGTGCGAGGTAGGGGATGCGGCGAGATGGCCCCAACGGCTAGACGGAAGAGGCTGCAGGGCCGCCTCGGAATAGTCCAAGCATCGGACGCGCTTGGGGCCACTACCAGTGACAACCCCTTATCCCGCGATGCGTCCGATACGAAGATAGTTCCAAGGCGGCCGAAGAGCCTCACCGCATAGCAATCGGGGTGCGAGGTGGGGGATGCGGCGAGATGGCCCCAACGGCTAGACGGAAGAGGCCACAGGGCCGCCTCGGAATAGTCCAAGCATCGGACGCGCTTGGGGCGACTACCAGTGACAACCCCTTATCCCGCGATGCGTCCGATACGAAGATAGTTCCCAGGCGGCCGAGGAGCCTCACCGCATAGCAATCGGGGTGCGAGGCGAGGGATGCGGCGAGATGGCCCCAAAGGCTAGACGGAAGAGGCTGCAGGGCTGCCTCGGAATAGTCCAAGCATCGGACGCGCTTGGGGCGACTACCACTGCCAACCCCTTATCCCGCGATGCGTCCGATACACAGATAGTTCCGAGGCGGCCGAGGAGGTGGGGGATGCAGCGAGATGGCCCCAACGGCTAGACGGAAGAGGCTGCAGGGCCGCCTCGGAATAGTCCAAGCATCGGACGCGCTTGGGGCGACTACCAGTGACAACCCCTTATCCCGCGATGCGTCCGATACACAGATAGTTCCGAGGCGGCCAAGGAGCCTCACCGCATAGCAATCGTGGTGCGAGGTGGGGGATGCGGCGAGATGGCCCCAACGGCTAGACGGAAGAGGCTGCAGGGCCGCCTCGGAATGGTCCAAGCATCGGATGCGCTTGGGGCGACTACCACTGCCAACCCCTTATCCCGCGATGCGTCCGATACACAGATAGTTCCAAGGCGGCCGAGGAGCCTCACAGCATAGCAATCGGGGTGCGAGGCGAGGGATGCGGCGAGAAAGCCCCAACGGCTAGAGGGAAGAGGCTTCAGGTCCGCCTCGGAATGGTCCAAGCATCGGACGCGCTTGGGGCGACTACCAGTGACAACCCCTTATCCCGCGACGCGTCCGATACACAGATAGTTCCAAGGCGGCCGAGGAGCCTCACCGCATAGCAATCGGGGTGCGAGGCGAGGGATGCGGCGAGAAGGACCCAACGGCTACACGGAAGAGGCTTCGGGGCCGCCTCGGAATGGTCCAAGCATCGGACGCGCTTGGGGCGACTACCAGTGACAACCCCTTATCCCGCGACGCGTCCGATACACAGATAGTTCCAAGGCGGCCGAGGAGCCTCACCGCATAGCAATCGGGGTGCGAGGCGAGGGATGCGGCGAGAAGGACCCAACGGCTACACGGAAGAGGCTTCGGGGCCGCCTCGGAATGGTCCAAGCATCGGACGCGCTTGGGGCGACTACCAGTGACAACCCCTTATCCCGCGACGCGTCCGATACACAGATAGTTCCAAGGCGGCCGAGGAGCCTCACCGCATAGCAATCGGGGTGCGAGGCGAGGGATGCGGCGAGAAGGACCCAACGGCTAGACGGAAGAGGCTTCGGGTCCGCCTCGGAATGGTCCAAGCATCGGACGCGCTTGGGGCGACTACCAGTGACAACCCCTTATCCCGCGACGCGTCCGATACACAGATAGTTCCAAGGCGGCCGAGGAGCCTCACCGCATAGCAATCGGGGTGCGAGGCGAGGGATGCGGCGAGAAGGACCCAACGGCTAGACGGAAGAGGCTTCGGGTCCGCCTCGGAATGGTCCAAGCATCGGACGCGCTTGGGGCGACTACCAGTGACAACCCCTTATCCCGCGACGCGTCCGATACACAGATAGTTCCAAGGCGGCCGAGGAGCCTCACCGCATAGCAATCGGGGTGCGAGGCGAGGGATGCGGCGAGAAGGACCCAACGGCTAGACGGAAGAGGCTTCGGGTCCGCCTCGGAATGGTCCAAGCATCGGACGCGCTTGGGGCGACTACCAGTGACAACCCCTTATCCCGCGACGCGTCCGATACACAGATAGTTCCGAGGCGGCCGAGGAGCCTCACCGCATAGCAATCGGGGTGCGAGGCGAAGGATGCGGCGAGAAGGACCCAACGGCTAGACGGAAGAGGCTTCGGGTCCGCCTCGGAATGGTCCAAGCATCGGACGCGCTTGGGGCGACTACCAGTGACAACCCCTTATCCCGCGACGCGTCCGATACACAGATAGTTCCAAGGCGGCCGAGGAGCCTCACCGCATAGCAATCGGGGTGCGAGGCGAGGGATGCGGCGAGAAGGACCCAACGGCTAGACGGAAGAGGCTTCAGGGCCGCCTCGGAATGGTCCAAGCATCGAACGCGCTTGGGGCGACTACCAGTGACAACCCCTTATCCCGCGACGCGTCCGATACACAGATAGTTCCGAGGCGGCCGAGGAGCCTCACCGCATAGCAATCGGGGTGCGAGGCGAGGGATGCGGCGAGAAGGACCCAACGGCTAGACGGAAGAGGCTTCAGGGCCGCCTCGGAATGGTCCAAGCATCGGACGCGCTTGGGGCGACTACCAGTGACAACCCCTTATCCCGCGACGCGTCCGATACACAGATAGTTCCGAGGCGGCCGAGGAGCCTCACCGCATAGCAATCGGGGTGCGAGGCGAGGGATGCGGCGAGAAGGACCCAACGGCTAGACGGAAGAGGCTTCAGGGCCGCCTCGGAATGGTCCAAGCATCGGACGCGCTTGGGGCGACTACCAATGACAACCCCTTATCCCGCGACGCGTCCGATACACAGATAGTTCCGAGGCGGCCGAGGAGCCTCACCGCATAGCAATCGGGGTGCGAGGCGAGGGATGCGGCGAGAAGGACCCAACGGCTAGACGGAAGAGGCTTCAGGGCCGCCTCGGAATGGTCCAAGCATCGGACGCGCTTGGGGCGACTACCAGTGACAACCCCTTATCCCGCGACGCGTCCGATACACAGATAGTTCCGAGGCGGCCGAGGAGCCTCACCGCATAGCAATCGGGGTGCGAGGCGAGGGATGCGGCGAGAAGGACCCAACGGCTAGACGGAAGAGGCTTCAGGGCCGCCTCGGAATGGTCCAAGCATCGGACGCGCTTGGGGCGACTACCGTTGCCAACCCCTTATCCCGCGATGCGTCTGATACACAGATAGTTCCGAGGCGGCCGAGGAGCCTCACCGCATAGCAATCGGGTTGCGAGGCAGATTATTGGGAAGGGAACCCCCTGGGATGCGGCTCAAGCAGTGCCCAAAGGGACTGGAATGCGGAATCACATCGAGAGACCCAAATGCTATACGAGGGCTCAAATCGAATTATCGATTTGGCCACGACATGGACGCATCGGAACGACTACCTTTGCCGAACCACTCGCAATTGCATCCATACCGAAACCAATAGACATTTCCGTTAGAGCCCTCGCATAGCATTCGGGAATCTCGCATGCCCCTCTAAATCGACCAATGCTGGCGCTCAATGAAAATCCGAGCGCTACCACCGTTCGAGCGCCAGCATTGGTCGAGTTAGAGGGGCACGGGGGAGAATGCTCCAGTCAACACCTCCCCTATATAAGTTATTTGTCCGATTCTCGCACAACCGTAGTCTGCCTCGTCGAATCAAACAACGGTCCCAGATTCCGACTTCCGTTCCGTAGAGACCCAAAAGCTAGATGGAGGCTCGCAAGAAAGAGAGTCGGCGCATAGCAATCGGGTTTCTCGAACGTTTAGGGACCGAGCTCACTTGCGGATAGGGCAAAATCCGCCAAGCAACCCAAAAGCTAGACGGGGGCTCGAATCGAATCGCCTAGGCGGCCACAACAACGACGTGTTGGATCGACTACCAGTGCCAAACCATTCAGCAAGACTAGTCTGTGTCGAGGCCGGATAGAGATTCTCAGAGAGCGCCCGCATAGCATTTAGGAGACCTGCCGCGTCCCTCACACTCGACAAATGGTGGTGCACGTTTATAAATCCGAGCGATCCCAACCCTTTCAAGCACCAACATCGGTCGAGATAGAGGGGCACGGAGGGGGCTGCGTGAGACAACACAGTCCCCTATATAAGTTATTTGTCCGATTCTCACACATCCGAAGAATGGTCATCAAATCGGACAACAACCCAAACTTCCGACTTCCGTCCCAGAAAGCCCAAGAGCTATCTAAAACGTTCATGGCCGGAACTCGATCGCGGCTATACCAGTCCGCCAAGCAACCCAAAAGCTAGACTGGAGCTCTAGTCGAATCACCTCTGTGGCCATTGCAAGGACGTGTTGGAGCGACTACCATTGCCGAACCATTCCGCAGGTCGAGTCCATACCAAGGCCGCATAGAGATTCACGATGAGCTCCTGCATAGCAATCAGGAGACTTGCCGTGTCCATCACAATCGATAAATCCTGGTGCAAGATTTTTGCATCCGAGCGCTCCAACCAGTCGAGCACCAGCATCAATCGACATAAACGGGCACGGGGGGAGGATGCTCGAGAACACTACCTCCCCTATATAAGTTATTTGTCCGATTCTCAAGCAGCCGAAGTCTGGTCATCGAATCGGGTCAAAGACCACAACTTCCGACTTTACCCACAATGCAAGTCATCGAATCGAACATCGGCCCCCGAGTCGGACTCCATGCGTATGTCAGGTCATCGGACCCAAATTCCGCCTTCCTGCGCATGGCGGGCCATCAATATCAACTCGGTCATCGGACCCAAACTCCGCCTTTTTGCGTATGGCACGCCTTCAAATCGGTCATCGGACCCAAATTCCGCCTTCCTGTGCATGGCGGGCCATCAACATCAACTCGGTCATCGGACCCAAATTCCGCCTTTCTGCGCATGGCACGCCATCAACTCGGTCATCGGACCCAAATTCCGCCTTCCTGCGCATGGCAGGTCATCGGACACAAATTCAGACCTCGCCAATATGCCTACGTATCGAATCGGTCATCGGACCCAACTTCCGACTTCATCCATACTGTAGGGTCTTTGAGGTTGGCGCGGTGCGCTCAACCCAGGGAGTCGACCCATCGAAGCATACACCTCCCCTATATAAGCTATTTGTCCGATTCCCACACCTGTGTAGTTTGCACCTCTGACCAGGACATCGACCCCAACTTCCGAACTCGACTGCAACGACGGCACCAGCGCCTTGGTGCGCACCTTGCGACGCACAGTCCCAACATTCGCCTTCCTGCACATGGCAGGTCATCGGACCCAAATTCCGACCTCGCGAGTATGCCTACATATCGAATCGGTCATCGGACCCAACTTCCGACTTCATCCATACCGTAGGGTCTTTGAGGTTGGCGCGGTGCGCTCAACCCGGGGAGTCGACCCAACGAAGCATACACCTCCCCTATATAAGCTATTTGTCCGATTCCCACACCTGTGTAGTTTGCACCTCCGATCAAGACATCGACCCCAACTTCCGAACTCGCCTCCAACGACCGAACCAGCGCCTTGGTGCGCACCTTGCAACGCACAGTGCCAACATTCGCCTTCCTGCACGTGGCAGGTCATCGGACCCAAATTCCGACCTCGCGAGTATGCCTACATATCGAATCGGTCATCGGACCCAACTTCCGACTTCATCCATACCGTAGGGTCTTTGAGGTTGGCGCGGTGCGCTCAACCCGGGGAGTCGACCCAACGAAGCATACACCTCCCCTATATAAGCTATTTGTCCGATTCCCACACCTGTGTAGCTTGCACCTCCGATCAGGACATCGACCCCAACTTCCGAACTCGACTAAAAAGACCGCACCAGCGCCTTGGTGTGCACCTTGCAACGCACAGTGTCAACATTCGCCTTCCTGCACATGGCAGGTCATCGGACCCAAATTCCGACCTCATGAGCATACCTACTAATCGAATCGGTCATCGGACCCAACTTCCGACTTCATCCATACCGTAGGGTCTTTGAGGTTGGCGCGGTGCGCTCAACCTGGGGAGTCGACCCATCGAAGCATACACCTCCCCTATATAAGCTATTTGTCCGATTCCGACACCTGTGTAGTTTGCACCTCCGCTCAGGACATCGACCCCAACTTCCGAACTCGCCTGCAACGACCGAACCAGCGCCTTGGTGCGCACCAAAAGTGCGCACTTTTGGAGGGCACTTTTGTGCGCTCCAAAGGTGCGCACTTTTGGAGGGCACTTTTCTGCGCTCCAAAGGTGCGCACTTTTGGAGGGCACTTTTTGGAGGGCACTTTTCTGCGCTCCAAAGGTGCGCACTTTTGGAGGGCACTTTTTGGAGGGCACTTTTCTGCGCTCCAAAGGTGCGCACTTTTGGAGGGCACTTTTTGGAGGGCACTTTTCTGCGCTCCAAAGGTGCGCACTTTTGGAGGGCACTTTTTGGAGGGCACTTTTCTGCGCTCCAAAGGTGCGCACTTTTGGAGGGCACTTTTTGGAGGGCACTTTTCTGCGCTCCAAAGGTGCGCACTTTTGGAGGGCACTTTTTGGAGGGCACTTTTCTGCGCTCCAAAGGTGCGCACTTTTGGAGGGCACTTTTTGGAGGGCACTTTTCTGCGCTCCAAAGGTGCGCACTTTTGGAGGGCACTTTTTGGAGGGCACTTTTCTGCGCTCCAAAGGTGCGCACTTTTGGAGGGCACTTTTGTGCACTCCAAAGGTGCGCACTTTTGGAGGGCACTTTTCCTGTGCTCCAAAGGTGCACACCTAGGTGAGCACCTTCGACCACACCTTGTAGCACACCAAACTCTGACTTTCGACTTCATCCGCAATGCAGGGTCTTTGAGGTTGGCGCAATGCGCACAACCAGGGGAGTCGACCCATCAAACCCAACACCTCCCCTATATAAGCTATTTGTCTGATTCTCATACATGCGTAGCCTGCAGGAGCAATTAGGACATCGACCCCAACTTTCGGCTTCTAAACGAAAACAAGGTCTTTGAGGTTGGTGTAATGCGAACAACTAGGGGAGTCAACCCATCAAACCCAACACCTCCCCTATATAAGCTATTTGTCTGATTCTCATACATGTGTAGTCTACAGGAGCAATTAGGACATCGACCCCAACTTTTGACTTCTTAACGAAAACAAGGTCTTTGAGGTTGACGTAATGCGCACAACCAGGGGAGTCGACCCATCAAACCCAACACCTCCCCTATATAAGCTATTTGTCCGATTCTCATACATGTGTAGCCTGCAGGAGCCATTAGGACATTGACCCCAACTTTTGACTTCTTAACGAAAACAAGGTCTTTGAGGTTGGCGTAATGCGCACAACCAAGGGAGTTGACCCATCAAACCCAACACCTCCCCTATATAAGCTATTTGTCTGATTCTCATACATGTGTAGCCTGCAACAACGATTAGGACATCCACCCCAACTTCTGAATTCGTCTGCGTTGACCGCACCAAAGGTGCACGCCTTGGTGCTCACCAAAATCCGACTTCCGACTTCTTCTGCTATGCGGGGTCTTTGAGGTTGGCGCAGTGCGCACAACCAGGGGAGTCAACCCACCGAATGCAACACCTCCCCTATATAAGCTATTTGTCTGATTCTCATACATGCGTAGACTGCAGCAATGATTAGGACATCCACCCCAACTTTTGACTTCTTAAACAAGACAGGGTCTTTGAAGTTGGTGCAGTGCACACAACCAGGGGAGTCGACCCATCAAACGCAACACCTCCCCTATATAAAGCTATTTGTCCGATTCTCATACGTGTAGTCTGCAGCAGCGATTAGGACATCGACCCCAACTTCCGAATTCGTTTGCATTGACCGCACCAAAGGTGCACGCCTTGGTGTGCACCCTGGAGTGCACTTTGGTGCTCACCTCGGTGCACACTTTGGTGTGCACCTCGGTGTGCACCAAAGGTGCGCACCTTGGAGCGCACCAAAGGTGTACACTTTGGAGCGCACCACATAGGGTCTTTGAGAGGTTGGCGCAGTGCGCACACCAAGGTGGGTGTTGAGGTGCGTGCCGAGGTGGGTGGGTGCTAGGGTGCGCTCCATGGTGGGTGCCAGGGTGGGTGCGTGCTAGGGTGGATTCCAAAGAGGGTCATAGGGTGGGTGCCAAGGTGGGTTGGTGATATAGTGGGTTCAAAGGTGGGTACTAGGGTGGGTTCCAAGGTGGGTCACAAGTTGGGTGCCAGGATGCGTGGGTGTTAGGTTGGGTGCCAAGGTGGGCTCCTGCGTGGGTGGGTGCTAGGGTGGGTTTCAAGGTGGACGCGAGGGCGGGTGCCAAGGTGGGTAACAAGTTGGGTGTTAGGATGGGTGAGTGCTAGAGTGGGTGCCAAGGTGGGTGGGTGCTAAGGTGGATGCCAAGGTGGTTCACAGGGTGGGTGGGTTCTAGGGTGAGTTCCAAGGTGGGTCACAGGTTCAGTGCTAGGGTGGGTGTCAAGGCGGGTGTCGAGGTGCCTGGGTGCTAGGGTGTGGATGCCAATGTGGGTCATAGGGTGGGTACTAGGGTGGGCTGCAATGTGGGTGCCAAGGTGGGTAACATGCTCGGTGGGTTCTAAATTGGGTGCCAGGGTGGGTGTGCACCCACCTTGCCCGAGGTGGGTGCCAAGGTGCCAGTGTGGGTGGGTGCTAAGGTGGATGCCAAGGTGGGTGAGAAGGTGGGTGATAGGTTGAGTGGTAGGATGGGTGGGTGCCAAGATGGGTCACAGGGTGGGTGCAAGGGTGGGTAGGTGCTAGGGTTGGTGTCAGGGTGGGTGGGTGCTAGGTTGGGTTCCAAGGTGGGTGCGAGGGTGAGTGTCAAGGTGGGTCACAGGTTAGGTGCTAGGATGGGTGAGTGCTAGGGTGCAAAGGTGCCAGGGTGGGTGCTAGGATGGGTCGATGCTAGGGTGAGTGGCAAGGTGGGTCCACAAGTGTCAAGGTGGGTGCCGAGGTGGGTGCCAAGTCGGCGACTGCTATGGTGGATGCCAAGGTGGGTCACGGGGTGGGTGCCAAGTTGCTAGGTTGGGTTCCAAGGTGGGTGCCAACGTGGGTGCTAGGGTGCGTGGGTTAAAGGGTGTGTCACAACGTGGGTGCCAGGATGGGTGCGCACCCACACTGGCCAAGACGGGTGCGGGTGCAAGGTTGGGTTCCAAGCCCGGTCACAGGCTGGGTGCTAGGATGGGTGGGTGCCAAGGTGGGCACCAGGGTGGGTGCACCCACCCTGGCCAAGGTGGGTCACGGGGTGGGTCCTAGGGTGGGTAACGGGGTGGGTACTAAGGTGCGTGCCAAGGTGGGTCATAGGGTGGGTGCCAAGGTGGGCACCAGGGTGGGTGTGCACCAACCCTAGCCAGGGTAGGTCACGGGGTGGTTGTCGGGGTGGGCGTCAAGGAGCCAAGGTGGGTGGCAAGTAGCCAAGTTGCGTGCCAAGGTGGGTGTCGGGGTGGGTGCCAAGGATCCAAGGTGGGTGCCAAGGAACCAAGGTGGGTGTCTGGGTGGGTGCCGAGGTGGGAGCCAGGGTGGGTCCCAAGGTGAGTGCAAAGGTGGGTGCCAGGGTCAAGGTGAGTGCCAATGTGGGTTCCAAGGTGCCAGGGTCAGGGTGAGTGCCAATGTGGGTTCAAAGGTGCTAAGTTGGGTGCGAGGTTGGGTGCGAGGGTGGGTGGGTGCCAAGGTGTGCTAGGTGGAAGCCCGGGTGGGTCGGCATCCCATGGGTGTCGAGTTGGGTGCCTGATGGGTGCTTCTTGTCAAGTTTTAGTCGTCGGGACTCATTTCGAGCCTTAGAGGTCGTTTCTTGTCCGGTTGCCCTGTCTTCGACCTGGGAACCCAATTTTGGTCCTCGGGTCCCATTTTTTTTTGTCTCGCATCCCACTTTTGGCCTGTGGCCTTTTCGGGGTCGATTCTCGTTTTGGGCATCAGAGCATGTTTCTTCTCCTAAAACCCAATATTTGTTTATTAAGTCTCGGAACACATTTTTGTTCTCGTGGACCCATCATGGGTCTTGGAACGCATTTGTGGTCCTTGGGTCCCATTTTGCATCCCGAAACTTGTGTTTTGGTGCTTGATCCCTATTTTGGGTGCCCACCTTGCACCAAGTGCGCACCCGGGGCAAACCGAGCGCCTTGGTGCACCGGGGCAAGATCGAGCGTGCACCCGAGGCGCCCCGAACATGCACCAAGGTGCACTCGGCCCACATGTGAGCGCAGGTCGTTGCGCCCGAGGTGGTGTGTGGGCACCGCGTTGCAGACGGGACACTGCACGCACACGACGCCCCCTCCAGGTGCACGCACGTAGGCCGGGCCGGGTGCACACCCGACGCCCTAGCAAGGTGCGCGCACCCGGGCAGGGCTCACACTTGGCGAACGGGGCGCACTTCGCGAGGGAGGGTGTGCACCTCGACGGGGGTGGGTGGCCGGGGTGGATTCGCACGTGGGTCGCGGTTTGCTAAGTACACACTGCGACAAGCTCATAACGGGTGCGATCATACCAGCGTTAGTGCACCGGATCCCATCAGAACTCCGCAGTTAAGCGCGCTTGGGCCGGAGTAGTACTGGGATGGGTGACCTCCCGGGAAGTCCCGGTGTTGCACCCTTTTTTAGTTTTTCGCCGGGCGTCGCAATGCTATTTGAATAAACCTTTTGCCCGTTTGCGTTCTCGTCGGGGCCGGGCCGGGCCGGGGTGCGCTGCCCGCACTACCGCGCGCGCGGGGGCGACACCGAGCGCGCACCCGAGGCGCCCCGAGCACACAGGCCACGGTGCAACCCGGGCGTTGTGCGCGCACCCCGGTGCGCCCGAGGTGCTGCGCGCGCACCCAGGTGAAATCGGTGTGCACCTCGGCCAGTGCGCGCTCGGTCGAGTCGCGCACGTTGGCCAAGGTGCACGGTGATGTTTCTTACTCTAAGGTTCCGCACCAGACGCCCGGGACAGGTGAGCGAAGCTGGGCGGGGCCGGGTGCGCGGCCGGGGCAGGTGCACGCAGCTGGAGAGAGCTTTGGAGCACACTTCGGAGCGCACCAATGATGCGCTCCATTCAAAAGTTTCCTGAAAAGGCAAAAAAAGTTGAGATTATAGAATTTCCCACTTGAGAGATTGTAAAAAAAAAAAATTTAAAATGAAGGAAACGCGGGTGCCAAGGTGTGCGCAGCCCAGCCAAGGTGTGCGCACCAAGGCGCCCACCCTGGCGAAGGTGCACGCAAGGTGCGCACCCGAGGCAAACCGGACAATTAACCCAACTTTCGACTTCGCGCGCACCTTGGAGCGCACTTCGGAGCGCTCCTTGGTGCGCACCAATCTTGGGCACCTCGGAGTGCACCATGGCGCCCACCAAGGTGCGCACCCGGGGCAAACCGAGCTCCGACTTCGTGCGCACCTTGGAGCGCACGAAAGGTGCGCACCATGGCGCCCACCAAGGTGCGCAGCCCAGCCAAGGCGTGCGCATCAAGGTGCGCACCCTGGCGAAGGTGCGCACCCGGGGCAAACCGAGCTCCGACTTCGTGCGCACCTTGGAGCGCACAAAAGGTGCGCAACCCAGCCAAGGTGTGCGCACCCCGGTCAAACCGAGCTCCGAATCGTGCGCACCAGAGGTGCACGCCATCGTGCGCACCTTGGAGCACACTTCGGAGCCCTCCTTGGTGCGCGCCGATGTTGCGCACCTCGGAGCGCACCCGGGGAAAACAATGCAATTAACCCGACTTTCGACTTCGTGGGCACCTCGGAGCGCTCTCGGGTTCGCACCTCGGAGCACACCGAGGTGCGCACCTTTGATGCGCTGCCTTCACCAATTTCCAGAAAAGGCAAGAAAACATTGAGAAGGTGTGCGCACCGAGGTGCCCACCCTGGCGAAGGTGCACGCGAGGTGCGCACCCGGGGCAAACCGGGCTCCGACTTCGTGCACGCCGCACCTTGGAGCACACTTCGGAGCGCTCCTTGGTGCGCACCAGGGCGCGCAACCCAGCCGAGGTGCCCACCCCGGCGAAGGTGCACGCGAGGTGCGCACCCGGGGCAAACCGGGCTCCGACTTCGTGCACGCCATGGTGCCCACCGCGGCGAAGGTGCACGCGAGGTGCGCACCCGGGGCAAACCGGGCTCCGACTTCGTGCACGCCGCACCTTGGAGCACACTTCGGAGCGCTCCTTGGTGCGCACCATGGTGCCCACCAGGGCGCGCAACCCCGCCGAAGGTGCACGCGAGGTGCGCACCCGGGGCAAACCGGGCTCCGACTTCGTGCACGCCGCACCTTGGAGCACACTTCGGAGCGCTCCTTGGTGCGCACCATGGTGCCCACCAGGGCGCGCAACCCCGCCGAAGGTGCACGCGAGGTGCGCACCCGGGGCAAACCGGGCTCCGACTTCGTGCACGCCATGGTGCGCACCGCGGCGAAGGTGCGCACCCGGGGCAAACCGGGCTCCGACTTCGTGCACGCCGCACCTTGGAGCACACTTCGGAGCGCTCCTTGGTGCGCACCAGGGCGCGCAACCCAGCCGAGGTGCCCACCCCGGCGAAGGTGCACGCGAGGTGCGTACCCGGGGCAAACCGGGCTCCGACTTCGTGCACGCCGCACCTTGGAGCACACTTCGGAGCGCTCCTTGGTGCGCACCATGGTGCCCACCAGGCCGCGCAACCCAGCCAAGGTGTGCGCACCAAGGTGCACGCGAGGTGCGCACCCGGGGCAAACCGGGGTCCGACTTC